>NC_084561.2:33883823-33951323 GCF_033978685.3 Nerophis lumbriciformis
TGTTGGGGTGTGAACGTAATAACATCATGTCATTTGTAATGTCTAATAAAAAGGCTAAAGATAGACGTTATCCATATATCTAAAGACAAATATTGTTTTTATTCTTTAATAATATCAACTTTTTCGATTTTTGTCATTACATGATGCCTTTATCTCTATTTTTACATTTTGATCGAGGAAGTTTGCTTTGAATAATTTTTTTAAGTTATGTACATTTACGTGTACATGTAGATGATGTATCGGGACATATCCATTAACAGTTTGAGCAGAAATATGTCGTATAGGAATTAACTATACACAATAAAACATTAACAATATTATGTGTCACATGAAAGGATTTTGAAGTAATACCATTGTGACATGAAAAAAACACACGTAATGTAAAAAAAAAACATGGCGTTTACTTTTTGATGTCAATATAAAACACAAAGCAGTTTGGCTAATAAAGATGGAGTGCAATAATCCAGCTTTGTTCTTCTCTAACGCCTCCTTGTGGTTCAGTACAACAATTTGGCCAACAAAAAAAAAAAACAGGAGTGACACATAAAACATCAAATACACAATCTTCACAGCCAGCGTTCAGTTCGATGAGATGACAAAACATTTGAGCTAGTATTGATGTTATTTGAACACTGATACTGTTTGCAGTTAAATAAAGGACGAGAGAACATCCCAGTAAACAAACTAAAGACTTCATAAACAAGTTGTGACAATGTTCACGACACATTGCCTGCTGCATGTTTCCTCACCTCATTAACTCTCAGTCACAGCAGCTGAAGGACACTGTATTGAGAAAATAAAAGCAACATCTAATAGTTTTTCTTCTTCACTGTATACTTTTAGTGTGGGAACAAGTGTGTCTGTCTCCAATATTGTCCACACCTGTCTCCATCTAAACACAGTAGTGTGCTCTTAAATGAACGCCAGGAAGCGAAGGAAAATTACGTTAAATCAAGCGCTTGGCTCCGTTTACTCCGGAGCAAAGTCTGTGCAGTTAGTCCGCCATGATTATCAAGCCAAACGACGCTAGAGCGCATGCGCCTGACTTTGTGTTGCCTAAAATGCATGACTAAATGACGGGGTTTCGGTAATTAAAATATTAGACAGAATTACTAACCGTCTGGAATTGTATCGCAAATTATCATTATGTCGTTTACCGTTACATCCCTAGTCCATTAACAAGTAAAAAGTCAAGAGTGGTCACGGCATGCCGCCGATGCTGGTCAATTTTTTAGGGCATTACGGCAAATGACGAGGGCGGTCACGGCACATTCGAACCCTGATACCGGGTACCGGTAGTTTTCAGAGGCAGTATAGTACTGTTTTTAACTAATTAGTACAACTGTACTTTTAGTATGTATATACCGTACAACCCTAATCAATATCTAATAATAATTGTAATTATTATTATTATTATGATGGATTTGATTCATATAGCGTTTTTCTAGACACTCACAGCACTTTACAGTGAGAACTGAAAACCCATCATTCATTCATGTCACAGTCCTGGGGTAGACTGACAGAAACATGGCTGCCAATTTGCTCCTACGGCCTCCCCAACCACCAACAGACATTCATTTACATTCATACACCAGACTGGGAGAAAGGTGGGTGATGTGTTTTGCCCAAGGACACAAAGGTTGAACTTGGATGACAGAAGCTGGATTCGAACCAGGAACCCTCAAGTTGTTAGACGGCTGCTCTTCCATCTGAGCCATGCCGTCCCACACTGCTTAGCATTTATTGACCTACATTATCTTTTTGACACACAAAATATACTATTATTATGTATCATTTTATATGTATTTTTGTTATTGCAGTTTGCAGTTTTTAATGTTTGATTTTCATAATCATTAAAAGAGGTTTACACAAAAGCTTAGAGCAGTGGTCTCCAAACTACGCCCCGCCAGCGTCCAAAATCCGGCCCGCAGGAAGTCCCAAGTTAAAAAAAATAATAAAATAAATAAAAATATTTAAATACATTTTTTTTAGTATTTTTTCAAATCTGACCTTTTTAATCCATTTTATAGTACATATATATATATATATATATATATATATATATATATATATATATATATAGATACATATATATATATGTATGTGTGGGAAAAAAATCACAAGACTATTTCATCTCTACAGGCCTGTTTCATGAGGGGGGGTACCCTCAATCATCAGGAGATTTTAATGGGAGCATTCGCATACCATGGTTTATATAGGGCACAGAGTGGGTGGGTACAGGCTGGCCTAGGGGCGTGGTGATTGGCTCATGTGTTACCTAGGAGGTGTTTCCGTCTATGGCGGCATGCTGTTACAATTTCGCTGCGCTTGTTGAGGGATGACAGGTCTGGACGGTAAATAATAAACAGTTTCTCTTTCAAGCATAGGTTGCATCTTTTATTACCACTATTGTAAGGTGTGCTGGATGCAAGAATTTGCCATGTTATTGAATATTCAACATTATTGTCTTTGAGGTCCCAAATGTGTTTGCTGAGTTCTGTGGTATTTCGCAGGTTTTTGTTCCTGAAAGAAGCCTTGTGGTTGTTCCATCTGGTTTTGAATTCTCCCTCGGTTAATCCTACATATGTGTCGGATGTGTTAATGTCCTTGCGTATTACCTTAGATTGGTAGACAACTGATGTTTGTAAGCTACCAACCATTCACGAAACCCAACACAACACTCCAATACGTGCACCATGACAGCAACCACCCACCCACCACCACGAAAAGAATACCTACCGGAATCAATAAAAGGCTATCGATGCTGTCATCTAGCAAAGCTGAATTTGACCAAGCAACCCCCCCGTACCAAAAAGCCCTTGATGAAAGCGGATACAATTTCACCCTCACCTATGAACCCACGCCAGGAAACCAGCCAAAAAAGAACAGAAAACGAAACGACATCATCTGGTACAACCCCCCATACAGCAAAAACGTCTCAACTAACATTGGACACAAATTCCTCAATCTGATTGACAAACACTTTCCCAAAGACAACACCCTAAGAAAAGTATTCAACAAGAACAACATTAAATTGAGCTACAGCTGCATGAACAATATACGACAAATCATCTCAAACCACAACAAAACAATTGCAAATGAGCCGTCGGCCCCCAGACAGAGCGACTCCAAAACCAACAAAGGCTGTAACTGTCGAAAGAAACCTGATTGCCCTCTCAACGGGGGGTGCATACAAACATCAGTTGTCTACCAATCTAAGGTAATACGCAAGGACATTAACACATCCGACACATATGTAGGATTAACCGAGGGAGAATTCAAAACCAGATGGAACAACCACAAGGCTTCTTTCAGGAACAAAAACCTGCGAAATACCACAGAACTCAGCAAACACATTTGGGACCTCAAAGACAATAATGTTGAATATTCAATAACATGGCAAATTCTTGCATCCAGCACACCTTACAATAGTGGTAATAAAAGATGCAACCTATGCTTGAAAGAGAAACTGTTTATTATTTACCGTCCAGACCTGTCATCCCTCAACAAGCGCAGCGAAATTGTAACAGCATGCCGCCATAGACGGAAACACCTCCTAGGTAACACATGAGCCAATCACCACGCCCCTAGGCCAGCCTGTACCCACCCACTCTGTGCCCTATATAAACCATGGTATGCGAATGCTCCCATTAAAATCTCCTGATGATTGAGGGTACCCCCCCTCATGAAACAGGCCTGTAGAGATGAAATAGTCTTGTGATTTTTTTCCCACACATACATATATTGCGCTCTACTACAGTATCGAGCACTATTTTTTGGATAACCTTATTAAGACATATATATATATATATATATATATATATATATATATATATGTATATATATATATATATATATATATATGTATATATATATATATATATATATATATATATATATATATATATATATATATATATGTTTTAATTTTGTATTATTATTTTTAAATCTGTCCTTTCTAATCCATTTTCTACCGCTTTTTACTCTCGGTGTCTCCTTGCTGCTCCGGTAAATCATATTGTCTAAAAATGTATTTTCCCATTAAAAACATGACATCATCGGGCTTGCGCCGCAGTGTCGGGTGAATATATATATATATATATATATATATATATATATATATATATATATATGGGGACGGTGCCAGCAACCTGAGGGTTACTGGTTCAATCCCCACCTTCTACCATCCTAGTCACGTCCGTTGTGTCCTTGAGCAAGACACTTCACCCTTGCTCCTGATGGGACTGGTTAGCGCCGTGCATGGCAGCTCCCGCCATCAGTGTGTCAATGTGTGTGTGTGTGAATGGGTGAATGTGGAAAATAGTGTCAAAGTGCTTTGAGTTCCTTAAAAAGGTAGAAAAGCGCTATACAAGTACGACCCATTTACCATTTACCATATCCATTGGACGGCGTGGCGCGGTTGGGAGGGAACCTGAGGGTTACTGGTTCAATCCCCACCTTCTACCATCCTAGTCACGTCCGTTGTGTCCTTGAGCAAGACACTTCACCTTTGCTCCTGATGGGTCCTGGTTAGCGCCTTGCATGGCAGCTCCCGCCATCAGTGTGTGAATGTGTGTGTGAATGGGTGAATGTGGACATAGTGTCAAAGTGCTTTGAGTACCTTGAAGGTAGAAAAGCGCGATACAAGTATAACCCATTTATCATTTATATATATATATATATATATATATATATATATATATATATATATATATATATATATATATATATATATATATATATATATATATATATATATATATATATATATATATATATAAACAGCCCGGCCCCTTGGCCAAATTGTTTTAACCCAATGCGGCCCCCGAGTCAAAAAGTTTGGGGACCCTTGATTTAGAGGTTTTATGTGTTGCATTTATTGCCCTTACTGTACCGAAAATGATCCCAATTGTGACTTTAAAACCGAGATATCTACTGAACTGTGATCATAGCGTGCAGTTCAACCCCATGCAATATATGATAATGTTCAGCAATATTTTCATCTGACGTTTTGACTTTTGCCCTCACATGTATTTTTATTGTTTTATTGTTTATTTATGTAGTCAATGTGACATACCTCTCTGTGTTTAGGAGAACCACTGCAGGCGAATAAAGATCCTGGGGGACTGTTATTACTGTGTATCAGGGTTGACCCAACCAAAGGCAGACCATGCCCACTGCTGTGTCGAGATGGGCCTGGACATGATTGACACCATAGCGTGAGTCACACAAAGACATGCATGGACACACGTGTTCCTTCTACACAAACACACACGCGGAGATAAAAATGTACATTTGAAATGTATAATTTGCAAAAATAACAATTATTTTATCAATACAAAAGAAATAATTTGCTTTTCAACATATTTTGAAAACGCTCAATTAGGGATGATGTTCGAAATCGGTTCTACTATAGTAAAGAAAAAGAGTTGGTTCTTTATTCGAATCCCTGGGAACGAATCCCTTCCCACGTACAGGAAATGCCCTGTGAGACCTGCAATGTTATGCCCATTTGATTGTAGACTCTTCTGACACCTTGTGGCGATATGAAAATACTACGCATCATTAATTTGGGCACTTCCGGGTTGAGACAATTGAGAAGTAGACAAGTTGTGTTAGCTCTTACAAGCCTTGGAAAAGATAAGTCTGTAAGTAAACTGTTTAACTTGTTTATGTAACTCAATATTAAGGTGGAAAGTGTTTAAGTTTGATACTAAGATGTTTATTGAAAAACGATTTTTGTGCACTGTTTCAATGGATGTTTTGAGGACTTAAAATAGCTGCCAGTCGTATATTTCCACCATCGAAATAGTTTCAACACTCAGAAGTATTTGTTTGATGATAGTACTGTATATTTGTGTGAAGCTAATATTTACATATTGTGTATTACATTTCAGTATGTTAATTGAATCACGTAGCTTATACATTTGTCAGTGTGTGTATTTCAGTTAAAAATAATAATAATAATTACAGTCCAGTGTAAGACAAAAGTGAAGATAGGAAAAGACAAAGCAAGATCAACAACAATAAAGAGCCTAAATGGATTAATCTGCTTTGGATTGTTTGTTAGCTGTCTGCCAAGCTGTTTAACCTCAACACGTATAGTGAGGGCAGAACAGGCAATATGCAATTATTGCCAGGCTTCGCTCTCATGTAAGGGGGGAACAATTGTTGATTGATGACTGTGGTGTTCTTAGTGTCATAGTGTGTGTAGTTAGTATGCTCCAATAGCAGCAGAAGTGCACTTTTTGGAGAGCTGTATTATTTTCAGTTTTGTGCCCAAGGGACTGATTTTATTTAACACTATATTATTATTTATACACCTATAGTGATCACAGAGACATGTTGTTTTTGTGTTACTGTAAATATTTGTTTTTATGAAAAATCCCACTTTATATACTTTGGGTAACAGGGGGGGTAACAGTCAATATTTATTTATTTATTTTATTTTATTTTTTTCTTATAAAATAAAGTGAGCTTTTGTTAAACCAAATATTGTTTTTTTCCATATACAACAACCTATCTGGATTCGATAAGAGAATCTAAGGAATCGGTTCGATAAGAGGATTCGATAATGGGCTCAAACTCGATAATTTCTTATCAAACATCATCCCTACGCTCAATACATTGATTTAATCATTTAACCTATACATTTTAATATGTTATTATCTATAAGCTGAGATGAAGTTATAATTTTACTTAGTTTTGACATTTGACAGCCGAACATGACAGGCTACTGTTTTCCCAGAAAACAATTGTTGTAAAATGTATACATTCGTAATTTTCCTATTCCCTTCAGGGATTAACCATACAAGGTTGTGAAGTTCTCAATAGATAAAGTCACGCTCACCTAGGGATGGGCGATATGGCAAAAAGAAATGATCACGATTAAGTTTTTCATATCATCCGATCTCGATTAATATAACGTTTATTTTTTTTTTAAATTAAAGTTGGATTGTCCCGTGCAGTATTATAGTGAATAGGACGTCCCTACAGTTTACTACTGCAGTATCTTGTAAAAGACATTTATGCCATTATTGATTAGGGTAATATATACTCACAGCTAACGACTGTCATTTTGTTCATATATATAAACGTGCTTACAGTACAAGTAACCCACGCTCCGTTCCGTACCTCGCTTTAGGACCACGGTTTTGTTTCTTTTTCGGTGCATTTTTCTTTTGTTATTTTGCTTGTCATCAAAAAGTGCCTTCTGGAGTAGACAAAGTATCAGTGGTGTACTGAATACTACAAGACTTTTACTTCAAGTTATTATTTATTTGTATTATTTTATTAGTGTTTTGGCAAACGGCAAGCGGTGATCCAGATTGTGGAATTTTTTAAAACTCAAATACTGTAGCATACATTGAATAAAATGACATTAAAGTGCAGTTAGATTTTTGAGTTACAGTAAAATAATGTGTATTAACACATAAAACAAGTTGAATGATTATTTAAGGAACAAAATTGTTTTTTTTATCCAAAAACTCAAAAAAGTATTTGAACACAAAATGTCTGTGTTATATCAGAGGAGTTAAATCTTTCCAGACACATAAAAAAAAAGGCTGATTGAAATATATTCAGATATAAAAAGGCCTTTTTCTGATTAATTTAGTGGGTGTGTTTATTCTCCAAGTCGGGACGAAGACTCCTGTAAGTGCCTGCAAGTCCTCATTAGGGCATGATTTCTGGTGCGCTCCACCAGATAGTGAAACTAAAGCCTGTCACATAAGAAGGTAGAGAAAAAGAAGAAGCTTATCGAACCACGTTGTCGCCACGGACTATAAAGGCGGAAGCGCACACATTTTCAGGACTTATGCAGATCCCAAATACACATCAGCAGGTACCAGAAGGTAAGACAAGTTGGTTTTGCATAATATTGCGAAACAAAACGCCAGATAATATGGCTGCTAATAGGTGCCATTTTGCAGTCCTTATACACACACCATAATAATACTCGTATGTTTAATGCGACTTCATAACTTACCGAAGTCGTACTAAAAAAATCATTTTGACAGATTTTTGAGCGCCGTGTGTAATGTTCTATATTCTCAATGATCACTTTAAAGTTTTGGTGTTGTTTACTGGCGTATCTCTTGTGTTTGACTGCCATCTACTGGTCACACTTATCAGTACACCATGTACCAAATAAAATTGCTTCGAGGTCAGTAAGTACAACCAGAATTATTCCGTATATTAGGTGCACCAGGTTATAAGGCGCACTGTCCAATTTTGAGAAAATGAAAGTATTTTAATGTGCGCCTTATAGTCCAAAAAATACAGTACCTCTTGAGTACTGTAATATTACCGGTTCTTCAAACGTATTCTGCAAAAATAAACCCAAAAGCTCTATTAAATGTACTTAACGCCGGATTTCTATCGGATGCGAAATGGCCCTGTTACAACATCCGCACGGCGGCAGACTCTTTTCGTTTTTAATCAAATCAATGTTTTCGTTTCCACTTCCTGTGGTACGTCACTGGCATGCCGTTTGGGTTCCGCATTCCAACGCTAAATATACGCAGAGTTTCTATATTTGCCAGACGCTGCAACAAATATATTTAATTTAGCTAAAATGTGCTTTTGTCGGACAGCAAGTCATACACAAACACAAAATAAATGATCCAGTTTACTTTTAAAATAAAATACACAATTTTTAAGGCAGATCGTATTTTACACTTTGAAACATCCTAATGGGCGGCAACAAATATGAAGTCAACTCAAATATTTTCAGACGTAATTTCACCTAATTGACACAAATCGATGAGGACATAATGATTGTGGGGGTAAAAAAAAATTAAGAATAATATACAGGCATATCGGCTTCACGGTGGAAGAGGGGTTAGTGCATCTGCCTCACAATACGAAGGTCCTGAGTAGTCTTGAGATCAATCCCGGGCTCGGGATCTTTCTGTGTGGAGTTTGCATGTTCTCCCCGTGACTGCGTGGGTTCCCTCCGGGTACTCCGGCTTCCTCCCACTTCCAAAGACATGCACCTGGGGATAAGTTGATTGGCAACACTAAATTGGCCCTAGTGTGTGAATGTGAGTGTGAATGTTGTCTGTCTATCTGTGTTGGCCCTGCGATGAGGTGGCGACTTGTCCAGGGTGTACCCCGCCTTCCGCCCGATTGTAGCTGAGATAGGCTCCAGCGCCCCCCGTCACCCCAAAGGGAATAAGCGGTAGAAAATGGATGGATGGATACAGGCATATCCTGGGCAGCTACAGTCGTGGTCAAAAGTTTACATACAAGTACACTTGTAAAGAACATAATGTCATGGCTGTCTTCATTTTCCAATAATTTGTCACAACAACGTTCATGAAGTTAGTTTTTTTAATGAATATACTGTATTATGGGTCTACTGAAAATGTGACCAAATCTGCTGGGTCAAAAGTATACATACAGCAATGTTAATATTTGGTTTCATATCCCTTGGCAAGTTTCACTGCAATAAGGCGATTTTGGTAGCCATCCACAAGCTTCTCGTTGAATGTTTGACCACTCCTCTTGACTTCTCTGATTTAGCCATTCCTTTACCACTTTTGACGTGTGTTTGGGGGTCATTGTCCTGCTGGAACATCCAACTGCGCCCAAGACCCAACCTCTGGGCTGATGATTTTAGGTTGTCCTGAAGAATTTGGAGGTAATCCTGTCAAGACTTGGTCCTTGGATTTTGTTTTTCCAGAAGGCAACGGAAAGTTGGCTCGGGCGAGACGGGAATGGGTGTACATATTTATTTTTACTATAACAAAAGGAACAAACTAAAGGCGCGCACAAAGCGGAAGTACAAATTTGACAAAATGAAACAAATACTTGCACGTGGGCAAAAAACTGAGGACATGAACAAAAGTCGCTAACTGTGGCATGAATAGAAACAACTTACTTGGACATGGCATGAAGTGCGCAGAGGTAAACAGAGTGGGAAGCAGAGTGTCAGGGGTATGATGTCGCCAGACAGACAGGCAACTGGAAGCTTAAATAATAGTGGCATGATTAAAGACAGGTGCGTGAGTCGTGAGGGCAGGTGAAAACTAATGGGTTGCTATGGTGATAAAAAAGTGTGCACAATGAGTCCAAACGTGGAACAGGTGAAACTAATGGGTAACCATGGAAACAAGACAAGGGAGTGAAAAGCCAGAAACTAAAGAGTCCAAAAACTAAACAAAACAAAACATGACTAAAACAAAACATGATTACACAGACATGACAAATCCTGCTTTTTCATTGTCCCATTTACTCTCTGTAAAGCACCAGTTCCATTGGCAGCAAAACAGACCCATAGCATAATACTACCACCACCATGCTTGACGGTAGGTGTGGTGTTCTTGGGATTAAAGGCCTCACTTCTTCTCCTCCAAACATATTGCTGGTTATTGTGGCCAAACAGCTCATTTTTTGTTTCATCTGACCACAGAACTTTCCTCCAGAAGGTCTTATCTTTGTCCATGTGATCAGCAGAAAACTTTAGATGAACCTTAAGTTGTCGCTTCTGGAGCAAGGGCTTCCTTCTTGCATGGTAGCCTCTCAGTCCATGGCGAGGCAAAACACGCTTGACACCTGTGTTCCAGAAGCTTCCAATTAATTGCAGACCTGCTTTTTTGTGGTTCTCGGTTCACTCTTGATCATCCTGACCAATTTTCTCTCAGCAGCAGGTGATAGCTTGTGTTTTCTTCCTGATCATGGCAGTGACAAAACTGTGCCATGCACTTTATCCTTAAGAACACTTGTCTGCAATTGCTTTTGGGACCTTAAGCTGCTTTGAAATTGCTCCAAGTGAATTTCCTGACTTGTTCAAGTCAATGATTCGTTTTTTTCAAATCTGTGCTGAGTTCCTTTGACTTTCCCATTGTCTCGTTTGTAACAGAGTCTAATGACTGCATCACATGAGCTCTATTTAAATGGGCTCAGAGAAGTCAACAGGTGTCGTCAATCATAATCACTCACGTGAAGTTAAGAGGACATGCCATGAAGCTAATTTGATTTAATTGTAACTTTTCTAAATCACCAAAATTGATAATGTATGTTGCTGCATGTATACTTTTGACCCAGCAGATTTGGTCACATTTTCAGGATAAATTCATAAAAGAACCAAACTTCGTGAATGTTTTTTGTGACAAACAAGTATGTGCTCCAATCACTCTATCACAAAAAAATAAGAGTTGTATAAATTATTGGAAACTCAAGACAGCCATGACATTATGTTCTTTACAAGTGGATGTAAACTTTCGACCACGACTGTACATAGAGATATGGGGGCCTGTGTCAAAGACCGGGAAAACGAGGGTGGTTGTTGTAACACGCTTGCCAGGGATGATGTTATTGTTGTATTGTTGCTGGCTACAAAAAACAAACTTGTTTATCATAGCAAAATGTACGTTGGTGTTGCCGTTCAGCACCTGTTACTCATGGCAGGATCAAATGTATTTGCGATTGCTCCTTTGGAAGGATAAAATGAACTGTTTGTGGTTTGTTTTACTACAACTTCCCTTATCACGTGATTCATGCGAGATCTCGTAAAAGACTGCGCTATTTCGCTGCAAGACGGAGACGCAACCGAACGGTGGGTGGGGGTTGCCGGACTGTGGATGGCGGTGCTGCTCCGTAAGTTTCATTCAGCAGCCGTTCCACATCAGGTGGAAATCAGGGATAAGTGGTCAGATGAGGAGGAGCTGTAAAAAAAAATTTAAAAAAAATGTAGATTTACAGTAAAAAATGGCCACTCAGTCTACCAGAATTTTACTGTAAATTTTTTTTTTACAACATAAAGGGTTAGGGTCAGGGGTTAGGTTTAGGGTTGGAGTTAGGGTTAGGTAAATGGGTTAATGGAAAACCAGTGCTACCGTTTTTTCCGGACTATAAAGCGCACATAAACATTTTTTTTGTTTACCCACCTCAAAGATATTTTATTTGGTACAGGGTGTAATGATAAGTGTGACCAGTAGATGGCAGTCACACATAAGAGATAAGTCCATCCATCCATTTTCTACCGCTTATTCCCTTTTGGGGTCGCGGGGGGCGCTGGAGCCTATGTCAGCTACAATCGGGCGGAAGGCGGGGTACACCCTGGACAAGTCGCCACCTCATCGCAGGGCCAACACAGATAGACAGACAACTTTCACACTCACATTCACACACTAGGGCCAATTTAGTGTTGCCAATCAACTTATCCCCAGGTGCATGTCTTTGGAGGTGGGAGGAAGCCGGAGTACCCGGAGGGAACCCACGCAGTCACGGGGAGAACATGCAAACTCCACACAGAAAGATCCCGAGCCCGGGATTGAACCCATGACTACTCAGGACCTTCGTATTGTGAGGCAGATGCACTAACCCCTCTTCCACCGTGCTGCCCTAAGAGATAAGTGTAGACTTCAATATAATGGCAATCAAACACAAGAGATAAGTGTAGCCTGCAATATGACTCAAGTAAACAACACCAACATTTTATATGTTCCATTGAAAATATAGAACATTACACACGGCGCTCAAAAATCTATCAGAATGTTTTAGTACGACTTTGGTAAAGTGCAAAGCTGCACCGCTTGATGTGCTTCAACATACGAGTATTATTATGGTGTATGTATAAGGTAAGACATATTATTTTGCGTTTTGTTTCGCAACATTATTTAAAGGTTACTTTTCTTACCTTCTGGTACTTGCTGATCTGTATTTGGGATCTGCATGAATCCTGAAAAATTGCGCTCCTCCGCCTTTGTAGTCTGTGCCAACACCGTAATCGATAAGCTTCTTCTTTTTCTCTATCTTCTTGTCATGGGACATTTCATCCTCAGCTGTTGCCATTTCTAATACAAAGTAGTGTAAAGTTCCTACTTATATATGTCAGTAAACTCGCCATGAAAGGGCTAAAACATACCGGTGTAGTGAGTTTACAATATTCACCCAAGGAACTTTAGTTATTAGACAGTTCCGGTCGGACGGTTTTTCACGGGACCTGTGTTGTTGTTTCTGGATGAGAAGATGCTGCTCCATTATTGATTTAAGTAAAGTCTGAAGGTCATTAAAACAGTTAGCTCCATCTTTTGACACTTCTTCCACACCCGTCCTTGCACGCTACACCGCTACAACAAAGATGACGGGGAGAAGATGCTGCCGAAGGTGAGCCACGTAAATAAGACCTCCCACAAAACGGCGCATCCGGAAGCGATTGTCAGAAAGTGGCTTGAAGATGATCTGTAAAACATAATCTCTGCAACATTTTGACCAAATTATCGCCATTACATGTTTTGTAGACCACAAGGAAGTGTTTTCAATTTAGAAAAAATAAATAATATATGACTCCTTTAGTGCGCCCTATAATCCGGTGCGCCTTATATATGAAAACAGATTAATAAATAGACTAATTATCGGCAGTGCGCCTTATAATCCGGTGCGCCCTATGGTCCGGAAAATACGTAGCAGCTAAGTCGCCAGGATTTTACTATAAAACGTAAGGTGGTTTTTACAACATATTACTCTGAATGGAAAAACAGTACCAGCTGCTGTAAAAATTTGGTGTCGGAAGTAGAGGCACCACGTTCGCTGCTTCAAGATGCAAGACTCACTTCTGGTTAATTAAGACTAAAGCAATCGATCCTGTCTCAGAACCAGCCAATAAGGTGTCAAGTTGGAAGTCACGTGACACGAGTCTTGCAAAACAGCATACAGAAAGCAGTTAATTGGGCTACCTTGGCATAATACCACAGTTAACATTTCAATGCGGCCTGATCGAAATTTTCAAACTACAGAAATGATTCTAATGGTTAGAATCTGACCAGGCAAAGACAGTCGGGAAAGGTGGGCGGGGTTTGTTTACAAAGCGGCGAGTGTCAGACGGATGCAGTGTAATACAGCAAAGTTCTGCAGAACAGTGACACTAAATTGAATATGTGGATTTTTTTTTACCCTTTGCATTTATGTTTTGCCGTGTTTGTTGCATTTTTGTTGCTCTTGCCTAGAATATAAAATATATCGATCAAGGAGGTGGTCTGGAGTAGAGGCACCACGTTCATTTATTCTCATTCATCAGTGTTTTATTGTTCATAGTTAGTATTGTAAATTTCCCTTATATGTATGTTCAGTAATAAAATGAAAAAGACCCTCTCAAAAACGGAATTTTTTTTAATGAATTATATGACAGTCAGTTTATAATCAAGCAAGAGCAACAAACACGGCGAAAAATAAAGGCAAATGGATAAAAAAAACGTTCACTTATTCAATATTCTAAAACAGAGTTCTGCAGAACAGTGATATTACATGGAGCATCATTATCCATCACCATCCGCTGGTAACATTGTGTATCAGTCAGTTTAACTGCACGTCATCGTCATTGCCGGTCACTCGAACAAGTATGACGATCCTCCTGGTAGGGGTGTATCCCTTTATGGAGGATGCCTGTGCGTGACTTTGTTTAACGTGGGGAGATTGGTGCACAGACCGTCACCACACGATCCTTGATAGAATCGGGCCAGGGTCCAGTGGCATGGAGTCCCAAGACGACTGGGGACCCTTTTCTGCTGCAGCCTTCTTCCGCCATCGCAGCCGTTGTGGTAGTTCTTAAATCTACCGTCTTCCGCCTGCTCCGCCGCTGAGGTCTTCACCGTATCCTTGGCTAAGGGGCAGTCAGGTACTAGGCCTTTGTCAAGGGCCACCTGGGGTAACAGTAGTAAAGGGGTTAACCTCCTAGTGCCCCAAGACCCTATAGAGGAGCCTCCACTGCCGGATGCACTTTAACGTCATGCCCAGGACGCAAACTGCACGTACTAACTTGTATGTCACATAAAAAGTGCATATTTTAACCATTGGAATCATTTCTATAGTTTCAAAATATTCGGTTGGCCGCATTGAAGTCTTTATTATGTTGTATTATGCCCAGCTAGTCCAGTTAACCGTTTTTTTAATGCTATTTTTGAGAGACCCGTGTCACCTGACTTCAAATGTGACACCTCATTGGCTGGTTCTGAGAGCGGATCTCTTGCTTTAGCCGTATTTTACCAGAAGTGCGTCTTGCTTTTTGACGCAGCAAATTTTTCTGCGCTGAAATTTATTACACAGAATTTTTACGCACTGAATTTTAAAACACAGATTTAAAAAAAAAAAAATAAATAAATTGTCAGCATAATTTGATGTGAAATTCAGTTCACAAAATTAAAAAATCAGTTACATAAATTCATTGTCAAAGAAAAGCTTTCCTAATAAACTCAACCTAGAATAGGATAGCATAGGATAGGATAGGTCTTTATTGTCATTGCAACAAGTACAACGAAACTATGTTTTCAGCACAAATCCGTTCAAAATGAGACAAACAAACAGTGTACAGGGTTACAGAACAGGAACGCTGATGGGTCGCCACGAGGCACCCCGTAAAAGGTGGGAAAAAGGTAAAACGCTGGGGCAGAAGATGAGTAAAAAAAAACAATCTAGACTGGGCTCCTAAGGAGGCCTAGTCTGGAGTGGGAAAAAACTTCCATGCCATGCACACATAAACATGTTACATTTAATCACGACAACTCGCAACAGGGGGGTGGGGCGGTTGGGGCCCTGGAGGTCGACTTCTGCTATGAAGCGCTGCCAGCCGTCATCACTCCAAAGGGGAATCAAGCGGTGGTGAATGCGTGGGATGGGGGAGGGTGAGTGTGTGTGTATATGCCCATTGTCTTGGGTGTGTTGATGTAGTGTTCATGTTCATAGGCCTGGGGCCGTTCTGCATGCAATCAAAAGTTCGACTCCAGATGTCGTTGAGGAGGGAGGGAGGTCAAAAGCGTCCATCATTGAGGTGTCCTCTGGGATGTTTTCAGAACAGCCGGCTCATGTTGTTGGAGCGTCAAGGCCATTCGAGGTAGTCAAATCGTAGATTAGGATTTTTGTTTTTCCGCGAGCAGACATTACAATGGCTTGTCTGTTCTATTCGTCCATGCTGGCCCTCATATCCAATTTTTCCCTTACCAGCTTTTCCATGATGTGATCCATCTTGCGATTCAGTTCAGAAATCGCCCCAGTCTGTGATGGCACAGCCAGGCCCAAACCTTCCATTGCGATGAACAGCCTTTGGGCCCCTTGAGTGGCTGCCATCGTCTTACGAATTTGACGATACACCAGAGCAATGCCCAGCCCAATCGGCAGGTGCCCCGCGATCACCGTTCCAAATAGGTAGATGTCTTCCACGTCCTCGATGGAAAGGACTGAGAGGCACATGATTCTCCATTAATCCCAGGAATCTCTCACGTACCCCGCAGCAATGGTTCCATCAGGGCATCCAGGCTCCCCAGAACCTCTTTTCCTCGTCGAAAATATTTTGTCAATTGAGTAGAGAGTCCAGCTGATCATTTCCATGTCTGATGTTAAGATTTGGAGGACAGCGCAAAGAAAGAGGCTTCAAAAAAGTGTAGACAAGACAAAAACAAAGAGAGCAAGCAGGGAGAAGAAGGGAGCGGAACAAAATGTGACCGCCCTCACCAGAGGCAAGACAGAAAAGCCATAAATGGCAGACATTTCGACATGTTCTGAGCGAATTTGTTGCCGCCCATTGTGAATCATCATAGAGGCAATACCGTAAGTAGTTGATAAGAAGTTTATTTCATGTTGGTAAACATATAAATAGTGGCGATTGTTGAGAACTTTGTGAACATTTTTACTCTAAATGCGTACAATTCAATGTAGAAATGTGCAGTCGTCCTCTGCTGGTCATTTCGTTGCACTACAGCTACATGTTAAAAGCCATGGAAGCAATTTGTTTGAACTATTTTGTTTACAATCCATGGTAAACTATGAAATATTATCCAGATATGTACAAAACTACTAAGAGAATGTGTATCACTTTATTTTCCAGTTTTCAATGTCATGTAAAAGGGAAAAATGTTGAAGTAAATGCTGAATCTTGTTGTCTTCATTCATTGGCTCCTGTTTAACTCGGTGTTAAGTATGTTTCAACACACCTGCACGAGAACAATACAAACACATTTCGTTTGGTCTTTTAAAGTGCAATGACAACATTCAATTCCAGAAAAGGCTGGGGAGAATGTGATGAAGTCAGATGAGACCAATACAAAACTCTTTGGCATTACCTCGAGTTGACAACCTCAAAAATTCCCATCCCTACTGATAAACATGGGGAAGCTGTTTGTTTGTCTACAGAAAGACTTCACCACATTACTGTAAAGTGCTGATTAACACGATTATATACCTTAGAATCTTGTAGGAAATTATTTCCCATTCTTGCTTGATGTACAGCTTAAGTTGTTCAACAGTCCGTTGTCGTATTTTACGCTTCATAATGCACCGCACATTTTCAATGGGAGACAAGTTTGGACTACAGGCAGGCCAGTCTAGTACCCACACTCTTTTACTACGAAGCCACGCTGTTGTAACACGTGGCTTGGCATAGTTTTGCTAAAATAAGCAGGGGCGTCCATGGTAACATTGCTTGGATGGCAACATATGTTGCTCCAAAACCTGTATGTACCTTTCAGCATTAATGGTGCCTTCACAGATGTGTAAGTTACCCATGTCTTGGGCACTAATACACCCCCATACCATCACAGATGCTGGCTTTTGAACTTTGCGCCTTTAACAGTCTAGAGGGTTATTTTCCTCTTTGATCCGGAGGACACAACGTCCACAGTTCCCAAAAACAATTTGAAATGTGGACTCGTCAGACCACAGAACACTTTTCCACTTTGCATCAGTCCATCTTAGATGAGCTCAGCCCCAGCGAAGCCGGCGGCGTTTCTGGGTGTTGTTGATAATTGGCTTTTACTTTGCATAGGAGAGTTTTAACTTGCACTAACAGATGTAGTGACAAACTGCAGTTACTGTCAGTGGTTTTGTGAAGTGTTCCTGAGCCCATGTGGTGATATCCTTTACACACTGATGTCGCTTTTTGATGCAGTACCGCCTGAGGGATCAAAGTTCACGGGCATTCAATGTTGGTTTTCGTCCCTGCCGCTTACGTGCAGTGATTTCTCCAGATTTCCTGAACCTTCTGATGATATAACGGACCGTAGATGGTGAAATCTTTATATTCCTTGCAATAGCTCGTTGAGAAATGTTGTTCTTAAACTGTTGCTCACGCATTTGTTCACAAAGTGGTGAACCTCGCCCCATCCTTGTTTGTGAATGACCGAGCATTTCATGGAAGCTGCTTTTATACCCAATCATGGCACCCACCTGTTCCCAGTTAGCCCATTCACCTGTGGGATGTTCCAAATAAGTGTTTGATGAGCATTCCTCAACTTTCTCAGTCTTTTTTGCCATTTGTGCCAGCTTTTTTGAAACATGTTGCAGGCATCAAATTCCAAATGAGCTTATATTTGCAAAAAATAACAAAGTTTACCAGTTCGAATATTGAATATATTTTCTTTGCAGTCTATTCAATTGAATATAGGTTGAAAAGGTTTTTCAAATCATTGTATTCTCTTTTTATTTACAATTTACACAACGTGCCAACTTCACTGGTTTTGGGTTTTGTATATGACCTCTACGCTTTCCAGCAAGGGATTATCCACCAAGTTTGAAGTCACATTCCTTAAAGATGAAATACGTATTTCACCTAATAAAATACAAATGAATCAATCATCTTTTTGAGTGTGTTATTCTCTGCATTTTGTGTTGATATTCCATCTCTGTTAGAATAACGCTACCAAAAGTCATAGTCCGTTTGTCTTTGTAAGGGAATACACTTACAAAATGAATTGTTTCTTCCATTGAAAATATTTGCGCTTACATGACTGTTAACGGAGACTACAACCCATTCGTTGTATTTCTATCACATTTTAACTTGATCAAATTAGCGATTTGCTTGAAATGGATTGTATTTTACTTTTATAGAGTCCACAGTAGAGATGTCCGATAAATGCTTTAAAATGTGATATCGGAAATTATCGCTATTGGTTTCAAAAAGTAAAATGTATGACTTTTTAAAACGCTGCTGTACGTAATGGTACACGGACGTAGGGAGAAGTATAGAGCAATTGCGTCTCCCAGTCATACTTGCCAACCCTCACGATTTTCCCGGGAGACTCCCGAATTTCAGTGCCCCTCCCGAAAATCTCCCGGGGCAACCATTCTCCCGAATTTCTCCCGATTCCCACCCAGACAGCAATATTGGGCGCGTGGCTTAAAAGCACTGCCTTTGCGTGCCGGCCCAGTCACATAATATCTACGGCTTTTCACACACACAAGTGAATCCAGGCATACTTGGTCAACAGCCATAAAGGTCACACTGAGGGTGGCCGTACAAACAACTTTAACACTGTTACAAATATGCGCCACACTGTGAACCCACACCAAACAAGAATGACAAACACATTTCGGGAGAACATCCGCACCGTAACACAACATAAACACAACAGAACAAATACCCAGAAACCCTTGCAGCACTAACATTTCCGGGACGCTACAATACACACCCCCCCGCTAAACCACCCCCCCCCCCCCAACCCCGCCCACCTCAACCTCTTCATGCATGTCCCAAATTCCAAGCTGCTGTTTTGAGGCATGTTAAAAAAAAATAATGCACTTTGTGACTTCAATAATAAATATGGCAGTGCCATGTTGACATTTTTTTCCATAACTTGAGTTGATTTATTTTGGAAAAACTTGTTACATTGTTTAATGCATCCAGCGGGGCATCACAACAAAATTAGGCATAATAATGTGTTAATTCCACGACTGTATATGTCGGTATCGGTTGATTTATTAAGAGTTGGACAATATCGGAATATCGGCAAAAAAGCCATTATCGGACATCTCTAATTGGAGCCATACCTCCACTTGGCTGCCCCTCTCAACGCATGCATTTTCTCATAGGTCAGTGGTAGAGGCAACTGAGGTGGACTTGAACATGCGTGTTGGCCTGCACACAGGACGGGTGCTGTGTGGTGTGCTGGGCCTCAGGAAATGGCAGTATGATGTCTGGTCAAACGATGTCACTTTGGCAAATGTGATGGAGGCCGGAGGACTGCCTGGGTCAGTACTCACTGTTACTACCGCAGAAACAAGACAAGCATGAAGCAAATGCAGTAGACATTTACTTACTCAGCATGTCATCCGTTCTCGTTATGCTGGTTTTTCAACCAGTTGCAGTTTACACTGTATAAACCACATTTATTCAGATTCTTACCTAATTTCACTGTTTTCCTCTTGTGTGCATGTCACCTACATACACAATGTGCAATGGCAATTTTTGAGTAATCCTGTTAACCACCAGACACATGTTCACCCATTTTATATGAGTGGATTCATTACAAAAAAATGCAAAAAAATGTGCAAGCGAATGGCAAATTACTGTGATATTTGTGTAAAGTGATGCCAGTTTGAGCATTAAAAGCTTCATTTTGTCTTTGCTTGTGCTCTCAGCAAGGTGCACATCACAAGGACCACCTTGGAGTGTTTAAATGGCGATTATGAGGTGGAACCCGGCTTTGGACACAAGAGACACTCCTTTCTGCAGAAGCATCACATAGAGACTTTTTTCATCGTGCCATCACACAGACGCAAAGTACAGCTGTTTTTCTTTTTTTTTGCATTTTCTCTCTTTTTCACTTGGGTATAACACATCTGTCCGTAGTGTAGTAGTAGTAGTAGGTAATCCGCTGGGACAGGCAGAGAAGCAGGTCATGTGTTAAGCTGGTACATACATGGCTGGTATCACTGTCTTACTCAACATGTACACGTACGCGCGGATGGTTTTTATTATTGCAGAAAAACTACGACTCATTTCTATTTACATTGCATGACTAGTTAGTATGAGATTACATGGATTATTGAATGCTGGCGTTGAATTTTATTTCATTATGTAGGTGGTTTAAGATTAATTAGAACAGAATGGACTTTATTGTCATTATATTCGCATATAACGAGATTAAGGACTCCAACTTAAGGTGCGGTAGTGGGAACAAATATGGGGTAAAAATAAATTACACAAGAAGTAATAAAGATAAAACTAAGAGTTGGAATAAATAGACACCTTATATATTGTATTACATTGAAACTTGCATAAAAAGCTAAACAAATTGAATTTTTCACAGCCCATTTCTGCTTAAATAACTTTATGGGCATATATATATATATATATCCAAGACCAGATCAAGAGCAGCACAGGCCACATTTTACATGCAGGTTTTTTTTTTTCAAATACTACCGTATTTTTCGGAGTATAAGTCGCACAGGCCGAAAATGCATAAAAAAAGAAGGAAAAAAAACATATAAGTCGCACTATGAAAAAAACTGCGATTTATAGTCCGAAAAATACGGGTACTGCTTTTGCATATATCAAAGTGAGTTTTCAAGTTAAATGTAAATGTTAAATGCTGTTTTGTACTTAGTATACTGCCACAGATGTACAGTACTTTGAAAAATATTGATTCACTTAATGAAACCGTGACATTTATTGGGTGGCTTATTACCATTTCTGCTAATGTGACAAACAGGCTTTCTACAGCAATTTAAGGCTAAAAGCTTGATTTGATGTTACAGTGATATCTTTGCCGCTTGTTTTATATTATTAATTCTAGAAAATATATTAAGAACAGTTTAAGTTCAAATATTTTACACCATATTAAAGGATTAGAATTGAAAGTACCTTAAATGACCCAAAAAAATAAAATGCTTTTGGAGTTTATCTAGCGCCTTTAAATGTTGTTCACAAAGTGTTATCAGGCCTATTTTTGGACATTTTAAGTATAGGCGACATGCATACTTGTGTATTATATGGCTACTAATTAAAATTTTAGATTTTTATTGCATGTTAAAACATACATTTATGTTATTTCCTACATCATTATTAATGTCATGATTACTATCTTGGACTCCAAATGTCATAATCTACATTTAACATGTATTTCAGTTTAAGTAATACTATATATATATATATATATATATATATATATATATATATGTATATACATACAGTACAGGCCAAAAGTTTGGACACACGTTCTCATGCAATGCATTTTCTTTATTTTCAAGACTATTTACATTGTAAATTGTCACTGAAGGCATCACAACTATGAACGTGGAATTATGTACTTAACAAAAAAAGGTGAAATAACTGAAAACATGTTTTATATTCTAGTTTCTTCAAAATAGCCACCTTTTGCTCTGATTACTGTTTTGCACACTCTTGGCATTCTCTCGATGAGCTTCAAAAGGTAGTCACTTGAAAGGGTTTTTACTTCACATGTGTCATAGTTATGATGCCTTCAGTGACAATCTACAATGTAAATAATCATGAAAATAAAGAAAACCTATTGAAATGAGAAGGTTTGTGTGGAAGTCTCCGAGTGTGGTGGGTTCTTCTGATGCCGACAGATCTTCTTGAGCCCTGTATACAGGTTGGAGCAGGTCTTTTATTTGTCATACACAAGAATGGTTTGCTTTCCAGCAATATATATTCAAGACCTTTCAGCTCTTGGCTCCAACTCCAACTAGATAGCCAGCCCCAGCTGGGCAATCTACTCACCTGCCGCTGGCTTCGAGGCCGGTCCTTACACACCCGGTCCTTACAGGCCCGCAGACCACGCCCCCCTCCACAGTGTGTCCAAACTTTAGGTCTGTACTGTATATGTTTGTGTATGTATGTATTATATATATATATATATATATATATATATATATATATATACACAAACATAAATACACTCATACATATGTACATACACATAAATATATATGTACCGGTACACAAATGAATATATACATACACACACACATATCTATATCTATATATATATATATATATATATATATATATATATATATATATATATATATATATATATATATATATATATATATATATAGTAAAAACACATGACAATTGTTTCCTGTGTGTCTTGTATCCATAGGGGAAAAAGCATTCATCAGTGTCAGTATCATAGATAGCCGTAGAATTTTTCCATATCCAACTAGCTTTTACTATTTTTCCAGATATTTCCTGGTTTAATCCTGTCTGACATCAAACCAGCCAAGAGGATGAAGTTCAAGACAGTGTGCTACCTGCTAGTGCAGCTCATGCACTGCAGGAAGATGTTCAAGGCTGAGATCCCCTTCTCCAATGTCATGACCTGTGAGGATGACGACAAGGTGTGTACTGGTCTCTATTTTATTGTGGGAAAGTTTCACTAATTGTATAAATCAAACAGCTTCCCTTTCTGCATTATAAACTAATTTCTGACGAATACGATATTTGACACAGTAGTATGTTGTTATAAAGCCAAACCAAGAAACAGAGACAAAATTCTCAAAATGTGTAAGTATTGATATTCCTCTATGTGTTTGTGGTAGTGCTGTTGTGTGTTTGAAGTAGGAAGAAGTAATCTGAAAATACAAAAATACAGTGGTAACTCATGCCACCTTGTGTACAAGTTTAATCGCTACTGTGACGCACCTGTACACTGAACTGTGACACCCATTGTCGCTCATTGAAATGAATTAAAATTGATTCAATCCTTGCCTGGCTCCCCCAAAACAACACCATGTTTCCATGTAACATGCCTTTTAAAAAGAAAAAAAACACATCGTGTATATACAATATATGTTTTTTACAAGTTATTTATACTGTGGAGGTCTTGCACTGCCGGGTTCATCGACATGCCAGGCTCTTCCATGGGTACAACAGTGCTTTATTGGCAGGATTGTGCAAAAGTCTTTTTGTGCTTTTCAGCAATTGTCTTTAGTCGCAATCGAGCACATGAATGGTCTCTCTCCAGAGTGTCGTCTGTCTTGCTCTCGCTCTCGCTATCTTCGTGCTCATGCTTCACCAACAGCCATCAACAACTCTTCCCCCACTCCTTCCCGGCTGCTGCCTTTAACAGAGCGACAGGTGATTACATAAACGTGCCCAGGTGGGCCATCTACGCACCTGTCGCTGATCTCGAAGCCGGTCCTGGCACACCCCGCTTCGCTGCAGGTCCGCAAGCCACGCCCCCCCACATACATGTTTTTAACTTATGTTGTATGCATACAATATAAGTTATTTTCTTTATTGATATTAAAGGCCTTACTGAAACCCACTACTACCGACCACACAGTCTGATAGTTTATATATCAATGATGAAATCTTAACATTGCAACACATGTCAATACGGCCGGGTTAGCTTACTAAAGTGCAATTTTAAATTTTGCGCATAATATCCTGCTGAAAATGTCTCGGTATGATGACGCCTGCGCGTGACGTCACGGATTGTAGAGGACATTTTGGGACAGCATGGTGGCCAACTATTAAGTCGCAAAATTCCACAGTATTCTGGACATCTGTGTTGGTGAATCTTTTGCAATTTGTTCAATGAACAATGGAGACAGCAAAGAAGAACGCTGTAGGTGGGAAGCGGTGTATTGCGGCCGACTGCAGCAAAACAAACACAGCCGGTGTTTCATTGTTTACATTCCCGAAATATGACAGTCAAGCTTTACCATTGGCCTGTGGAGAACTGGGACAACCGAGACTCTTACCAGGAGGACTTTGAGTTGAATACGCAGACGCGGTACCGTGAGTACGCTGCGGCTTCCAAACATTTGATCGCTTGCCCGTACGTGCGTGCCGCTATGTGCATGTCACGTACGTAACTTTGGGGAATTTGGGGAAATATATTTGCTGTATGAACTTTGGGGAGGTGAACGGTACTTTGGGCTGTGGTATTGAGTGTGTTGTGCAGGTGTTTGAGTTGTATTGGCGGGTTATATGGACGGGAGGGGGGAGGTGTTTGTTATGCGGGATTTATTTGTGGCATATTAAATATAAGCCTGGTTGTGTTGTGGCTAATAGAGTATATATATGTCTTGTGTTTATTTACTGTTTTAGTCATTCCTAGCTGAATATCAGGTCCCACCCGCCTCTCACCGCATATTGCCTATCTGAATCGCTCCCACTGCCCTCTAGTCCTTCACTCTCACTTTCCTCATCCACAAATCTTTCATCCTCGCTCAAATTAATGGGGAAATCGTCGCTTTCTCGGTCCGAATCGCTCTCGCTGCTGGTGACCATGATTGTAAACAATGTGCAGATGTGAGGAGCTCCACAACCTGTGACGTCACGCGCATATCGTCTGCTACTTCCGGTACAGGCAAGGCTTTTTTATCAGCGACCAAAAGTTGCGAACTTTATCGTCGATGTTCTCTACTAAATCCGTTCAGCAAAAATATGGCAATATCACAAAATGATCAAGTATGACACATAGAATGGACCTGCTATCCCCGTTTAAATAATAAAATCACATTTCAGTAGGCCTTTAATACTATTGTACCATAAACAATACAATAGAATGTAATACAAACAACAATAGTGGTTGTATGAAGTAAAGTAATAATAACGTACAACATTTACCTTGGAGAGCAGACTTCTATGTTATCTTACTTGAGCTGTTTCTTCATTACACACACCATTAAGTACCAATAATTGTCACACACACACACTAGGTGTGGTGAAATTATTCTGTGCATTTGACCCATCCCCTTGTTCACCCCCTGAGAGGTGAGGGGAGCAGTGAGCAGCACGGTGGCCGCGTTCGGGAATCATTTTGGTGATTTAACCCCCAATTCCAACCGTTGATGCTGAGTGCCAAGCAGGGAGGTAATGGGTCCCATTTGTATAGTCTTTGGTATGACTCGGCCGGGGTTTGAACTCACAACCTACTGATCTCAGGGCGGACACTCTAACCCAGTGGTTCTTAACCTGAGTTCGATCGAACCCTAGGGGTTCGGTGAGTCTGCTTCAGGGGTTCAGCGGAGCCTCCGCTGCGGAGGTCAAGACACACCCGACTCATCGTGTAAATAAAAACTTCTCCCTATTGACTTATTATGGATACCCTCAAACAATGTTCCCTCTAATTTTCCTTCTGCGTGAGCAAACGCAAAAACTCCTTGAGTATTCAGTGGAGCACTTGCGAGCACACCTGTCCAAAACCTGACTAAATAACAAATTAAATGTTTCATTATTATAATCAAATGACAGCTGTCATTTCCATGACATTATTTTCTAATATAAGTGTTTTGGCCCACTTACAATGACAATAACAACAAATATTGTTTTTCATGAGCTGTGTACTAGTATTGTATGTCTGGGTGAAAAACGAAAAAAAGGAACAGACTTTGCTGTGAAAATACAAGCCCCGTTTCCATATGAGTTGGGAAATTGTGTTAGATGTAAATATAAACGGAATACAATGATTTGCAAATCATTTTCAACCCATATTCAATTGAATGTACTACAAAGACAACATATTTGATGTTCAAACCGATAAACTTTTTTTTTTTTGCAAATAATCATTAACTTTAGAATTTGATGCCAGCAACACGTGACAAAGAAGTTGGGAAAGGTGGCAATAAATACTGATAAAGTTGAGGAATGCTCATCAAACACTTATTTGGAACATCCCACAGGTGAACAGGCAAATTGGGAATAGGTTTTATACCCATGATTGGGTATAAAAGTAGATTCCATGAAATGCTCAGCCATTCACAAACAAGAATGGGGCGAGGGTCACCACTTTGTCAACAAATGCCTGAGCAAATTGTTGAACAGTTTAAGAAAAACCTTTCTCAACCAGCTATTGCAAGGAATTGAGGGATTTCACCATCTACGGTCCGTACTATCATCAAAGGGGTCAGAGAATCTGGAGAAATCAC
This sequence comes from Nerophis lumbriciformis, assembly GCF_033978685.3. Lineage (NCBI taxonomy): Eukaryota > Metazoa > Chordata > Actinopteri > Syngnathiformes > Syngnathidae > Nerophis > Nerophis lumbriciformis. Next base: position 33,910,440 of record NC_084561.2, read on the forward strand.
TGCACGTAAGCAGCTAAGCCCGTGACCTTCGATCCCTCAGGCTGTACTGCATCACCAAGCGACATTAGTGTGTAAAGGATATCACCACATGGGTTCAGGAACACTTCAGAAACCCACTGTTAGTAACTACAGTTGGTCGCTACATCTGTAAGTGAAAGTTAAAACTCTCCCATGCAAGGCAAAAACCGTTTATCAACAACACCTAGAAACGCCGTCGGCTTCGCTAGGCCTGAGCTCATCTAAGATGGACTGATACAAAGTGGAAAAGTGTTCTGTGGTCTGACGAGTCCACATTTCAAATTGTTTTTGGAAACTGTGGATGTCGTGTCCTCCGGACCAAAGAGGAAAAGAACCATCCAGATTGATTTAGGCGCAAAGTTGAAAAGCCAGCATCTGTGATGGTATGGGGGTGTATCAGTGCCCAAGACATGGGTAACTTACACTTCTGTGAAGGCGCCATTAATACTGAAAGGTACATACAGGTTTTGGAGCAACATATGTTGCCATCCTAGCAACGTTATCATGGACGCCCCTGCTTATTTCAGCAAGACAATGCCAAGCCATGTGTTACATCAACGTGGCTTCATAGTAAAAGAGTGCGGGTACTAGACTGGCCTGCCTGTAGTCCAGACCTGTCTCCCATTGAAAATGTGTGGCGCATTATGAAGCCTAAAATACCACAACGGAGACCCCCGGACTGTTGAACAACTTAAGCTGTACATCAAGCAAGAATAGGGAAGAATTCCACCTGAGAAGCTTAAAAAATGTGTCTCCTCAGTTCCCAAACGTTTACTGAGTGTTGTTAAAAGGAAAGGCCATGTAACACAGTGGTGAACATGCCCTTTCCCAACTACTTTGGCACGTGTTGCAGCCATGAAATTCTAAGTTAATTATTATTTGCAAATATAAAATAAAGTTTATGAGTTTGAACATCAAATATATTGTCTTTGTAGTGCATTCAATTGAATATGGGTTGAAAAGGATTTGCAAATCATTGTATTCCGTTCATATTTACATCCAACACAATTTCCCAACTCATATGGAAACGTGGTTTGTAATTAAATTATTTTATTTTATCATTCATCATTTAAAATGACATGAGAGTGGCACTCGCCAAGGTGAAGCCACGCATATCTGAACTGGTCTCTCAAAGGCAACAGCAGAAGTCAGACAGATTTGCAGGTGTGTAATTTGTTGTGAGTTCATGCACCGTGTTGGTTTTGTTCTTTGAACAAGGTGATGTTCATGCACAGTTAAATTTGTGCACCAGTAAAAAAAAATATATAACTTTGCCTTCAATTTGAAAAAAAATATATATATATACCAGAGGTGGGACCAAGTCATTGTTTTGCAAGTCACAAGTAAGTCTCAAGTCTTTGCCCTCTAGTCCGAGTCAAGTCCCGAGTCAAGACTGGAAAGTCTCAAGTCAAGTCCTAAGTCCTGCATTTTGAGTTTCGAGTCCTTTCAAGTCCTTTTAACCACAGACTAATATATTAACACAGATTGTGTATGCTTTTCAAACGCTGTATTTATTTATTAAAACAAGTGCATTTTAAATTGCAGGAAAGAAAATTGTGCTGACATTGCACTTTATAATAGCACTATTAACCAGTCATTTTAAACATTAACTCATTCCTTTACAGAACAAACACATTGAAAAATAAAGTGCAAATGTACTTATTTGTACAAAAGTGTTAACATTGAAAAAACATGACATATACGTGAACATAACAAAAAAGTTGTACTTTTTATATGTCAGGGCCCTATGCTGCATTGCATTTGCAAAAGACCAAATTAGCCAAGAGTCTGTCAGTCATTTGTGCACGATGGGGGCGTAGTATGATGCCACCATGGCTGAAAACTCGCTCCACTGGAGCACTGGAGGCAGGCACTGCCAAGACTCTCATGGCCACTCGGAACAGTGAAGGAAGAGTCTTCATGTTCAATGCCCAGAACAAAAGGGGGGAGAGAGTTGTTTTGGGTTGGTGCACTACTTGTAAGTGTATCTTGTGTTTTTTATGTTGATTTAATTAAAAAAAGAAAAAAAAAAGAAAAAATTCTTGTGCGGCCCGATACCAATCGATCCACGGACAGCCCCACAGCATCCAGAGCCTTAAGGAACTCCGGGCGGATCTCATCTACCCCCGGGCCTTGCCACCGAGGAGCTTTTTAACTACCTCAGCAACCTCAGCCCCAGAAATAGGAGAGCCCACCACAGACTCCCCAGGCACTGCTTCCTCATAGGAAGACGTGTTGGTGGGATTGAGGAGGTCTTCGAAGTATTCCCTCCACCGATCCACAACATCCGCAGTCGAGGTCAGCAGAACACCATCCTCGCCATACACGGTGTTGATAGTGCACTGCTTTCCCTTCCTGAGGCGGCGGATGGTGGTCCAGAATTGCTTCGAAGGCGTCCGGAAGTCGTTTTCCATGGCCTCACCGAACTCCTCCCATGTCCGAGTTTTTGCCTCTGCGACCGCTGAAGCCGCACACCGCTTGGCCTGTCGGTACTTGTCCGCTGCCTCAGGAGTCCTATGAGCCAAAAGAACCCGATAGGACTCCTTCTTCAGCTTGACGGCATCCCTCACCGCCGGTGTCCACCAACGGGTTCTAGGATTACCGCCACGACAAGCACCAACTACCTTGCGGCCACAGCTCCAATCAGCCGCCTCGACAATAGAGGCGCGGAACATGGTCCATTCGGATTCAATGTCCAGCACCTCCCTCGTGACATGTTCAAAGTTCTTCCGGAGGTGGGAATTGAAACTCTCTCTGACAGGAGACTCTGCCAGACGTTCCCAGCAAACCCTCACAATGCGTTTGGGCCTGCCAGGTCTGTCCGGCATCCTCCCCCACCATCGCAGCCAACTCACCACCAGGCGGTGATCGGTAGAAAGCTCCGCCCCTCTCTTCACCCGAGTGTCCAAAACATGAGGCCGCAAATCCGATGACACAACTACAAAGTCGATCATGGAACTGCGGCCTAGGGTGTCCTGGTGCCAAGTGCACATATGGACACCCTTATGTTTGAACATGGTGTTCGTTATGGACAATCTGTGACGGGCACAAAAGTCCAATAACGCAACACCGCTCGGGTTCAGATCCGGGCAGCCATTCTTCCCAATCACGCCTCTCCAGGTTTCACTGTCGCCGCCAACATGAGCATTGAAGTCCCCCAGTAGAACGAGGGAATCACCCGGGGGAGCACTCTCAAGTACTCCCTCGTGTGAATCCAAAAAGGGTGGGTACTCTGAGCTGCGGTTTGGCGCGTAAGCGCAAACCACAGTCAGGACCCGTTCCCCCACCCGAAGGCGGAGGGAAGCTACCCTCTCGTCCACCGGGTTGAACTCCAACGTACAGGCTCTGAGCCGGGGGGAAACAAGAATTGCCACCCCAGCCCGTCGCCTCTCACTGCCGGCAACGCCAGAGTGGAAGAGAGTCCAGCCCCTCTCGAGAGAACTGGTTCCAGAGCCCTTGCTGTGCGTCGAAGTGAGTCCGACTATATCTAGCCAGAACTTCTCCACCTCTCGCACTAGCTCAGGCTAAAAAAAATCACTGAACAAAAAGTATGAATAAGGTAGTGAACTGCAACAGATTCCCGTGTTTGCAATAACGTTATAACGTTAGCAGTGAGTTTACAGCCTCACTGATTTAACTACACAGCAAATAAAAGTCACGTTACTTAGCCAATAAACGTTATCTTACATTCAAAACTTACCGTTCTTTGTGCAACTTCAAATGCCGGACGAAGTTGGAAGTTGTTTCCTCTCCATCAGTAATTTTCGAACCGCATGTGTTGCATACTGCAAACCGTTTTGTGTTGACCACCTCGTAATTTTTATACCCAAACAAAATTATTTTAGGTATCATTTTTTGTTCACTGGCGTGTGGTTTGGACATGTCTTCTTCGTTGGTTGTCCTGCAATTTGATTGGATGAATGCTGTGTGATGAAAACAAAGTAGATCTAATTTGATTGGCTGTTGTACTGAGAGCACACCAGCTGACACACGCAACGCTGATAGACAAGTACACAATGAAAAATACGGAGCGCTCCCGAATAACTTTTTCATCTTTGGGTTTTGGGGAAAGTAGCAAGTCATGTCAAGTCATGTCAATTCAAAAGGCTCAAGTCCAAGTGAAGTCACAAGTCATTGATGTTAAAGTCTAAGTCGAGTTGCAAGTCTTTTTACATTTTGTCAAGTCGAGTCTAAAGTCATCAAATTCATGACTCGAGTCTGACTCGAGTCCAAGTCATGTGACTCGAGTCCACACCTCTGATATATACTGTATATGTTTCACTAAAGAAGGGTTCGGTGTATGCGCATATGAAACTGGTGGTGTTCGGTACCTCCAACAAGGTTAAGAACCACTGCTCTAACCACAAGGCCACTGAGCAAGAGCTTTAGCATAATTTAATGATTTCGTTTTGAAATCATTGTATTTATTCACCAAGACAGTACAATTAAACATTGCTACCCGTAGGTAACCGATGTCAAAGTACATAAGACTTCTAGCTAGAGATGTCCGATAATGGCTTTTTTGCCGATATCCGATATTCCGATATTGTCCAACTCTTAATTACCGATTCCGATATCAACCGATACCGATATATACAGTCGTGGAATTAACACATTATTATGCCTAATTTTGTTGTGATGCCCCGCTGGATGCATTAAACAATGTAACAAGGTTTTCCAAAATAAATCAACTCAAGTTATGGAAAAAAATGCCGACATGGCACTGCCATATTTATTATTGAAGTCGCAAAGTGCATTATTTTTTTTAACATGCCTCAAAACAGCAGCTTGGAATTTGGGACATGCTCTCCCTGAGAGGAGGTTGAGGTGGGCGGGGTAGAAATTCTGTCCATAAAAGTTATCAACAGAATCGGTGACAAAAGGCAGCCTTGGTTTATGTGCTTTGCTAGGGATTTTTTTTCCCCAGAAATTGTATTTTTTTTTACTCTTCCTCCCCCAGCGTCTAACTTTTCGCATCTGTTACAGGGCGCCTTGTGGCGACCCATCAGCGTTCTTGTTCTGTACTGTTTGTTTGTCTAATCTACAACGGGTTTGTGCTGAAAACAAAATGCTGTTGTACTTGTGCAATGACAATAAAGATCCATCCATCTAGAATTAAATGAGGAAAGACTGTTGTGATTTATTAAATTCTAGTTGCAAAAAGTGAAATCTAAGTAAGATTAAATATCTCAAATAAGGGTGATATTTGCTTATTTTCTGTCCGATAAGATAATTCTTCTCACTAAGCAGATTTTATGTTAGAGTGTTTTACTTGTTTTAAGGGTTTTGGTCCTAAATGATCTCAGTAAGATATTACAGCTTGTAGCTGAGATTTGATGACCTATATTGAGTAAAACATGCTTGAAACTAGAATATCAACTGTTGCAAAGCTGTGTCATCAACACTCACAAGTATAAAACTACTTTTTTTAAATAATAATTTCTTATTTCAAGCATGAAAAAAAAATCATGACTGACACAATCGTGTCCCATAATTAAAACAGATGACAGTCAAATGGACCTGGCTGTTTTATTTTCAATGAAACAATAGAAAATACGTACTCATATAGTAGTACAGTTGGCACAGTACAGTAAACTGACAGTTAATATTTAAACATTTAACATGTGACATTTCTAACAATTTTGAACAGAAATAGTTCATGCACATTCAGATAAATTCTTCAAAATTACAATTAAAACATTTTTGGCCGGGGGCCAGGCTGTATATATGTGCACTAATTGACTGAAAGAGCACGCACTTGGCGCGATGATGTCATGTTATCGATGGAAAAATGCATTTTTAGACAATATGATTTGCCTGAGCGGCTCGTAGACCCCGAGAGTAACAAGCGGTTGCCTTGTTGCCTTTCCATTAAGAACAATAAATTAGTTTTTAGTATAAGTTTGCTGGTTTCAAGAAATGTAATGCCAAGCGCATATCATTATGTCAAGATAAAGGCACTAGCACTTACTTAATTTAAGAATATTTTTCAACATATTGAGCAAAAAGTGCACTTGTTATTAGTGAGAATATTCTTATTTTAAGGTATTTGTGGGTTCATTGAGGTTAGCTAATTTTACTTGTTTTGGAAAATCTTGCCAAATTTTCTTCTTCTATTGGCAGATAATTTTGCTTAGTTCAAATAAAATACCCCTAATTTTTGTACTTTTTTTTTCTTGTTTTTGAACACTGACTTTTTGCAGTGTACCCTTTGCAACATCCTATCTCTGTGTGATGTTTTTTTAATAAATAAAGTACCGATTCCAGCATAGCAATGAGCATTTTTTAAGAGTAGCAATATCAGGTTTGAAGCCCATATTTAAAAGGCTGTGCAGTACAAAAATGGGCTCAGTGCAGCCACGTAGGTTGTTGTTGTAGATGAAGTGATGGCAAATTGCATTGACAATGAACGTGTTCATATAAAACAGTTTAAAAAACATTAGTAAAGGTTAATTGTGTCGTATAAAAATGCTCAAACTAGTTGACGGTTTGAAATGTTCCAGGGTTGAAGGCTTTTTTAAATGTCTTTTGGATAGAGTATACGTTCAGGGAAAGTAAATGCAATTTCCTCCCTGTTCATAGTGGATGTTTTGGGGCGGCTCTTACGGCGTTCATATCAGTTTCAGTTTATTTCAAACATGCATTCGATACAACGTAATGCATCACATATGTCCAGTTGTTTCATTACAGCACGCCCGAAAAGGAGTAGGAAGAAGCAGAGCTTATTTAATCCTACCCCTTTTCATTCCATAGCAATTGTATCCAATTTCCTTGTTCTCTGTAACAGAACAGTGAATAAATAAATAACATACAATAGTAAGTAAACACATATTAAATACATAAATAATCTTTATCTCAAAAGACAAAAAAAAAGGAAAAACAGGGTTCAAGATGCTCATCATAATTATTGTTCTGTGTACTTTGTGAACAATTGGAATTTGAACAGTCTCTTAAACTGAATCATATTGGTGCTGTGTTTGATTTCTCTGGTTAATCCGTTCCATAATGTAATTCCACATACTGATATGCTAAAGGTTTTAAGTGTTGTACGAGCATACCAATGTTTTAAATTAGATTTTCCTCTAAGGTTATATTTCTCCTCTTTTGTTGAGAAGAATTATCGTACATTCTTGGGTAGCAGGATATAGTTTGCGTTGTACATCATTTTAGCTGTTTGCAAATGCACCATATCATTGAATTTCAATATTTTTGATTCAATACATAAAGGATTTGTATGTTCTCTATATCCAACATTATGTATTATTCTAATTGATCATTTTTGTAACACACTTAGTTAATGAAGCGCACATTTGTAGTTGTTTCCCCATATTTCTACACAATAACACAGATATGACAACACAAGTGAGCACTAAAGAATATGAAGTGATTTTTGGTCTACAACATGTTTTGCTTTATTCATTATTGACGTGTTTCTTGCTACTTTATGTTGTGTATTTTTTACATGAGATTTCCAGTTCATTTTATCATCTATTATTACACCGAAAAATGTGTTTTCCCTTTCAATATCTACTCCGTCTATTTGTATTTGTGTTTGACTTTCCCTTCAACTGTTACCAAATAGCAATATTTTAGTTTTACTGAGATTCAAAGATAGTCTGTTTTTGTCAAACCATCTTTTTAATTGGTACGTTTCTTCTGTTATTATTTGTATTAGCTTCTGTGTGTTCTCTCCTGAACAAAACACAGTTGTATCATCTGCAAATAATACTAACTTTAAGTCCTTTGTAACTTTACAAATGTCCTTTATATAGAGATTGAACAACTTTGGTCCAAGTATTGATCCCTGAGGTACGCCACAAAATATTTTCAGCTCTGTAGAAGTGTGTTCGCCTATTTTTACATATTGCTTCCTGTTGGTTAACCCAGTTCAAGACCAACCCTCTGATGCCATACCGTTCTAATTTGTTTATTAAAGATGCTTTTGTTGAATCCATAAACACATTTACAACTGACATTTACTACTAACGATGGGGAGGCTCATAACTGTAAGGCATGCTCGCAACTTATAGCATAACAATTCCACAACCAGCTTTTGTGTGAAACAGAAAAAAAGATCAAAAAGTCTAAGTCTATAGTCTATCAGAGTCTAACTGTTATGTGTGTGGTGTTTGTGACAGCGGAGAGCCTTACGGACTGCATCAGAGAAGTTAAGAAATCGAACATCCTTCTCCGCCGCCACCGTCCAGCAATCGCCAGGAACACGGGTCAACCGTTACATTGGAAGGCTCATAGAAGCTCGGCAGACCGAGTCGGAGACGTCGGATATTAACTCCATGACGTTGTTCTTCAGGAACAGAAACAGGGAACGCAGGGTAAGACCAATCACACTTACGCAACATATGCAGATAGGAAAACACTTGTGTAAATGTTTACAGTACTAATGCAGCAAATTTATACACAACAGTATACTATATCGAGTTACAGTCAGAAGTGTACATACTAAGCACTCAGCATTGCATGAATGTCTTTTAAATGTTGAGCACTGAAAGATTTATTTGAACCGGGCTTTTTTCTAGGATGGTACAAAACCCAAAACCAGTGAAGTTGGCACAATGTGTAATTTGTAAATACAAACAGAATACAAGGATCTGCAAATCCTTTTCAACTTATATTTATAGACTGCAAAGACAAGATATTTAATGTTCGAACTGAGAAACTTGTTTTTTTTTTGTAAATACCGTATTTTTCGGAGTATAAGTCGCACCGGAGTATAAGTCGCACCTGCCTAAAATGCCTAATAAAGAAGGAAAAAAACATATAAGTCGCACTGGAGCCCGGCCAAACTATGAAAAAAACTGCGACTTATAGTCCGAAAAATACGGTAATCATTAACTTAGAATTTAATGGCAGCAACACATTGCAAAAACGTTGGCACAGGAGCATTTTTACCACTGTGTTACATGGCCTTTCCTTTTAACAACACTCAGTAAACGTTTTGGAACTAAGGAGACCAATTTTTGAAGCTTTTCAGGTGGAATTATTTCCCATTCTTGCTTGATGTACAGCTCAAGTTGTTCAACAGTCCGGGGTCTCCGTTGTGGAATTTTAGGCTTCATATTGCACTACATATTTTCAATGGGAGACAGGTCTGGACTACAGGCAGGCCAGTCTAGTACCAGCACTCTTTTACTATGAAGCCACGCTGTTGTAACACATGGCTTGGCATTGTCTTGCTGAAATAAGCAGGGGCGTCCGTGATAATGTTTCTTGGAGAGCAACATATGTTACTCCAAAACATGTATGTACCTTTCAGCATTAACGGTGCCTTCACAGATGTGTAAGTTACCCATGCCTTGGGCACTAATAGACCCCCATACCATCACAGATGCTGGCTTTTGAACTTTGCACCTATAATAATCTGGATGGTCGTTTTCCTTTTTGGTCCTAAAACAATTTGAAATGTGGACTCGTCAGACCACAGAACACTTTTCCACTTTGCATCACTCCGTCTTAGATGAGCTCGGGCCCAGCAAAGCTGGTGGTATTCCTGGGTGTTGTTGATAAATGGCTTTGGTTTTGCATAGTAGAGTTTTAACTTGCACTTACAGATGTAGCGAAAAACTGTAGTTACTTACAGGGGTTTTCTGAAGTGTTCCTGAGCCCATATGACGATATCCTTTACACACTGATGTCCCTTTTAATGCAGTACAGCCTGAGGGATCGAAGGTCCGTAATATCATCGCTTACGTGCAGTGATTTCTCCAGATGCTTTGTACCTTTTGATTATATTACGGACCGTAGATGGTGAAATCCCTAAATTCCTTGCAATAGCTTGTTGAGAAATGTTGTTCTTAAACTGTTGGACAATTTCCTCACGCATTTGTTCACAAAGTGGTGACCCCTCACACCATCCTTGTTTGTGAATGACTGAGCATTTCATGGAAGCTGCTTTTATACCCAATCATGGCACCCACCTGTTCCCAATTAGCCTGTTCACCTGTGAGATGTTCCAAATAAATGTTCGATGAGCATTCCTCAACTTTCTCAGTCTTGTTTGCCACTTGTGTCAGCTTTTTTGAAACATGTTGCAGGGCATCAAATTCCAAATGAGCTAACAAATGACAAAGTTTTCCAGTTTGAACATTAGATATCTTGTCTTTGCAGTCTATTCAATTGAATATAGGTTGAAAATGATTTGCAAATCATTGTATTCTGTTTTTATTTACGATTTACACAACGAGCCAACTTCACTGGTTCTGGGGTCTGTTTGACTACACATCATACTGTACATCTTCAATGATTTTTAAAAACAAGAACTGTTTTTTTTTTTGTTTTGTTTTGTTTTGTCAGTTTTCGGACTGTAAAAAGCAGGCTGGAATCAAGCTTCTGCAATTTTCTTTACAAAGCTCCAACCTCAACTCTATTGAAAATTGTGTGGAGTGGCTTAAAAGCCAGATTTGTATCAGGAAACTAAGCAATTTACACGAATATGTATAACGACGTAGATACAGGATGTCTAATTATTCCACACTAGAAAGACACTGGTTCAAACTAATTATCAAGAGCCCAAAGTGTATGAAAACGTCAGCTCATTCCACATTAGGTACAATAACGTGCTTTGTGACTGCACCCTCCTATGTGTTTTCTTGCACACCCTCCACAGCTCAGTTTCCCCCCCCCCCTGTATTTCCCTTGCACCCACGCCTGTAGTCTATGATGTGTGCGAGTGTGTGTATGTGTGTGTTTGACTAATTCACCCACCCTCTCAGGAGGGGTTGCAGATAATGATTTGGGAAAGTCTGAGCAGCACAAACGATATCGTTCCCCTATGTGTGCGTGGGCAGCGCCCATAGACCAATAAATGAGACACAGAACAGGGAATTGTGTGCGTGGGTGTGTGTGTGCGTGCGCGCACGTTTGTGTGTGTGTGTGTGTGTGTGTGTGTATCAGAATAATAAAAGAAAGCCAACTAAGTACAGTAGAACAAGTCAGGAATCAGTCATGTCAGCAGCTGCAGTCCTTCATTTTTAATATTGGAGATACCATATAGGAAGTTATAAAGCTTTGACATTTTCTGAATATTAATTTCCTTGCAGGCATTCATTTTATTTGGTGCTTTGAAGTTTTATCCAAATTAAGTTGGGTTCACTGTGTTTCAGTTGTATTTTTAGCCTCAATCTAAAATAGAATAATACGACACATTCTAAAATAATTTTTCGTATCACTATTTCACTAGCTATAACCAATTAGTTACGTTATGTTGGTAATGTCATACTTGCCAACCTTGAGACCTCCGATTTCGGGAGGTGAGGGGTGGGGGGGTTGGTCGGGGTGGGGCGGGGGCGTGGTTGGGGGTGGGGCTAAGAGGGGAGGAGTATATTTACAGCAATACTTCACCAAGTCAAGTATTTCATATATATATATATATATATATATATATATATATATATATATATATATATATATATATATATATATATATATAAAAGAAATACTTGAATTTCAGTGTTCATTTATTTACACATATACACACAATCAATCAATCAATCAATCTTTATTTATATAGCCCTAAATCACAAGTGTCTCAAAGGGCTGCACAAGCCACAACGACATCCTCGGTACAAAGCCGAGTAGATGATAACACTCATCTACTCATTGTTGAGTTAAGGGTTGAATTGTCCATCCTTGTTCTATTCTCTGTCACTGTTTTTCTAACCATGCTGAACACCCTTTCGCAGGTACCCAGAAAGGTTTCGAGTACCACCAAAAAACGGAATCTCTGAAGACAGTATAAAAATCTGTGTTAAAGGTGTACAAATACTGTTTGTATAATAAGCATGTTATTTTTTACGAATGAGGGTTAAGAGTTCAGTACTAAAAAAACAAAAAAAGTGGCTTAAGTACAGTTTTTTAATTGAGCTGCTGCATTTTTTGGTTGGGTTGTTTATTTATTTTGAGTAACTTCTGTACATTTCTAAAAGGGGAGGAATGTAATAGAGTGATCTATGTTTGTCTGTTGACATCTCCTGGTGAATGTTGGCTATAGCGTACTGGGGTTACCTTTTGGTTGGCCAACGATTTACGTGGTGTTGCGCACCTGACGTCACTCAGGTCCGCATGGAGCTGGAGGGGGCGTGGCTTCCAGCTCCGCCTGAATTTTGGGAGATTTTCGGGAGAAAATTTGTCCCGGGAGGTTTTCGGGAGAGGCGCTGAATTTCGTGAGTCTCCCGGAAAATCCGGGAGGGTTGGCAAGTATGGTAATGTACCGTATTTTTCGGACTATAAGTCACAGTTTTTTTCATAGTTTGGGAGGAGGTGCGACTTATACTCAGGAGCGACTTATGTGTGAAATTATTAACCCATTACCGTAAAATATCAAATAATATAATTTAGCTCATTCACGTAAGAGACTAGACGTATAAGATTTCATGGGATTTAGCGATTAGGAGTGACAGATTGTTTGGTAAAATTATAGCATGTTCTATATGTTATAGTTATTTGAATGACTCTTACCATAATATGTTACGTTAACATACCAGGCATGTTCTCAGTTGGTTATTTATGCGGCATATAACGTACACTTATTCAGCCTGTTGTTTACTATTCCTTATTTATTTCAAATGTCTATTCTTGGTGTTGGGTTTTATCAAATAAATTTCCCCCAAAAATTAGACTTATACTCCAGTGCAACTTATATATGTTTTTTTCCTTCTTTATTATGCATTTTCGGCGGGTGCGACTTATACTCCGGTGCGACTTATACTCCGAAGAATACGGTACTTCAATGCAGTGTTGTTGTTTACATTTGTATTACATGTAATTGAGGGTTGCTGAAGTAGAATATGCAACTTACCGGTACCTTAAATAATTGAATGTTATATTTGAGATAGATTTTACATTGCACAATTTGATGGATAACTTGCTTTGAAATCATTATAATTAGTATTTATTTATATTTAAAAAATGGTTTGAATGTTTGTTAATATATTTTTGCATAATTAGACCATATTTAAGTTATCATAATTTACGATTATATGGAGTACTTTTTTTTCTTCTCCCAAAATAGAAAGAAAGAATACATTTAGTAAGAAAAGTTACAGTACTTTAGTGATACATATTTTTTCCAAGCTTTCAAGGGCCAAATAAAATGATGTGGTGGGCCACTTCCGGCCCCCGGGCCTTGAGTTTGAGACCTGTGGAAGACCTATCTCAAATATAACATTCATTTAGAGAAAAATGCTGTAAAAACCAGGGTAAATTTCACAATTTTACCGTGAAATCTATTGCTACTTTTACATTGCACAATTTGATGGATAACTTGCTTTGAAATAATTATTATTAGTATTTATTTCTATTTAAAAAATGGTTTGAATGTTTGTTAATATATTTTTGCATAATTAGACCATATTTAAGTTAACATAATTTGCAATTATATGGAGTACTTTTTTTTTTTCTCCCAAAATAGAAAGAAAGAATACATTTAGTAAGAAAAGTTACAGTACTTTATTGATACATATTTGTTCCAAGCTTTCAAGGGCCAAATAAAATGAAGTGGCGGGCCACATCCGGCCCCCGGGCCTTGAGTTTGAGACCTGTGGTCTAGACCTATCTCAAATATAACATTCATTTAGAGAAAAATGCTGTAAAAACCGCGGTACATTTCACTATTTTACCGTGAAATCTATTGCTACTTTTACGTTGCACAATTTGATGCATAACTTGCTTTGAAATCATTATTATTAGTATTTATTTCTATTTAAAAAATGTTTTTAATGTTTGTTAATATAATTTTGCATAATTAGACCATATTTAAGTTAACATAATTTGTGATTACATGGAGTACTTTTTTTGTTTTCTCTCAAAATAGAAAGAAAGAATACATTTAGTAAGAAAAGTTACAGTACTTTATTCATACATATTTTTCTAAGCTTTCGAGGGCCAAATAAATTGAAGTGGCGGGCCACGTCCGGCCCCCGGGCCTTGAGTTTGAGACCTTTGATTTAGAGAAAAATGCTGCAAAAACCACGGTAAATTTCACAATTTTACCGTGAAATCTATTGCTACTTTTACATTGCACAATTTGATGGATAACTTGCTTTGAAATCATTATTATTAGTATTCATTTCTATTTAAAAAATGGTTTGAATGTTTGTTAATATATTTTTGCATAATTAAACCATATTTAAGTTAACATAATTTGCGATTACATGGTGTACTTTTTTTGTTTTCTCTCAAAATAGAAAGAAAGAATACATTTAGTAAGAAAAGTTACTGTACTTTATTGATACATATTTTTCCCAAGCTTTCGAGGGCCAAATAAAATGAAGTGGCGGGCCACATAGGGCCCCTGGGCCTTGAGTTTGAGACCTTTTTATTTAGAGAAAAATGCTGTAAAAACCACGGTAAATTTCACAATTTTACCGTGAAATCTATTGCTACTTTTACATTGCACAATTTGATGGATAACTTGCTTTGAAATCATTATTATTAGTATTTATTTCTATTTAAAAAATGGTTTGAATGTTTGTTAATATATTTTTGCATAATTAGACCATATTTAAGTTAACATAATTTGCGATTATATGGAGCACTTTTTTTTTCTCCCAAAATGGAAAAAAAGAATACATTTAGAAAGAAAAGTTACAGTACTTTATTGATACATATTTTTTCCAAGCTTTCGAGGGCCAAATAAAATGAAGTGGCGGGCCACATCCGGCCCCCGGGCCTTGAGTTTAAGACCTTTGATTTAGAGAAAAATGCTGTAAAAACCACGGTAAATTTCACAATTTTACCGTGAAATCTATTGCTACTTTTACATTGCACAATTTGATGGATAACTTGCTTTGAAATCATTATTATTAGTATTTATTTCTATTTAAAAAATGGTTTGAATGTTTGTTAATATATTTTTGCATAATTAGACCATATTTAAGTTATCATAATTTACGATTATATGGAGTACTTTTTTTTCTTCTCCCAAAATAGAAAGAAAGAATACATTTAGTAAGAAAAGTTACAGTACTTTAGTGATACATATTTTTTCCAAGCTTTCAAGGGCCAAATAAAATGATGTGGTGGGCCACTTCCGGCCCTCGGGCCTTGAGTTTGAGACCTGTGGAAGACCTATCTCAAATATAACATTCATTTAGAGAAAAATGCTGTAAAAACCACGGTAAATTTCACAATTTTACCGTGAAATCTATTGCTACTTTTACGTTTCACAATTTTATGGATAACTTGCTTTGAAATCATTATTATTAGTATGTATTTCTATTTAAAAAATGGTTTGAATGTTTGTTAATATATTTTTGCATAATTAGACCATATTTAAGTTAACATAATTTGCGATTATATGGAGTACTTTTTTTTTCTTCTCCCAAAATAGAAAGAAAGAATACATTTAGTAAGAAAAGTTACAGTACTTTATTGATACATATTTTTTCCAAGCTTTCGAGGGCCAAATAAAATGAAGTGGCGGGCCACATCCGGCCCCCGGGCCTTGATTTTGAGACCTTTTTATTTAGAGAAAAATGCTGTAAAAACCACGGTAAATTTCACAATTTTACCGTGAAATCTATTGCTACTTTTACGTTGCACAATTTGATGCATAACTTGCTTTGAAATCATTATTATTAGTATTTATTTGTATTTAAAAAATGGTTTGAATGTTTGTTAATATAATTTTGCATAATTAGACCATATTTAAGTTAACATAATTTGTGATTACATGGAGTACTTTTTTTGTTTTCTCTCAAAATAGAAAGAAAGAATACATTTAGTAAGAAAAGTTACAGTACTTTATTGATACATATTTTTTCTAAGCTTTCGAGGGCCAAATAAATTGAAGTGGCGCGCCACATCCGCCCCCCGGGCCTTGAGTTTGAGACCTTTGATTTAGAGAAAAATGCTGCAAAAACCACGGTAAATTTCACAATTTTACCGTGAAATCTATTGCTACTTTTACATTGCACAATTTGATGGATAACTTGCTTTGAAATCATTAATATTAGTATTCATTTCTATTTAAAAAATGGTTTTAATGTTTGTTAATATATTTTTGCATAATTAGACCATATTTAAAAAGCTTGGGAAAAATATGTATCAAAAAAATGTACGGTAACTTTTCTTACTAAATGTATTCTATCTTTCTATTTTGAGAGAAAAAAAAAAAAGTACTCCATGTAATCGCAAATTATGTTAATTTAAATATGGTCTAACTATGGAAAAATATATTAACAAACATTCAAACCATTTTTTAAATAGAAATAAATAATAATAATAATGATTTCAAAGCAAGTTATCCATCAAATTGTGCAACGTAAAAGTAGCAATAGATTTCACGGTAAAATTGTGAAATTTACCCTGGTTTTTACAGCATTTTTCTCTAAATGAATGTTAAATTTGAGATAGGTCTAGACCACCGGTCTCAAACTCAAGGCCCGGGGGCCGGATGTGGCCCGCCACTTCATTTTATTTGGCCCTCGACAGTTTGGAAAAAATATGTATCAGA
The DNA here is from genome assembly GCF_033978685.3 of Nerophis lumbriciformis. Taxonomy (NCBI): domain Eukaryota; kingdom Metazoa; phylum Chordata; class Actinopteri; order Syngnathiformes; family Syngnathidae; genus Nerophis; species Nerophis lumbriciformis. The sequence goes on from NC_084561.2 coordinate 33,926,929, forward strand.
AAAATGTACTGTAACTTTTCTTACTAAATGTATTCTTTCTTTCTATTTTGGGAGAAGAAAAAAAAAAGTACTCCATGTAATCGCAAATTGTGTTAACTTAAATATGGTCTAATTGTGCAAAAATATATTAACAAACATTCAAACCATTTTTTAAATAGAAATAAATAATAATAATAATGATTTCAAAGCAAGTTATCCATCAAATTGTGCAATGTAAAAGTAGCAATAGATTTCACGGTAAAATTGTGAAATTTACCGTGGTTTTTACAGCATTTTTCTCTAATTGAAAGTTATATTTGAGATAGGTCTAGACCACAGGTCTCAAACTCAAGGCCCCGGGGCCGGATGTGGCCCGGCACTTCATTTTGTTTGGCCCTCGAAATCTTGGTAATAATATGTATCAATAAAGTACTGTAACTTTTCTTACTAAATGTATTTTTTCTTTCTATTTTGGGAGAAGAAAAAAAAAGTACTCCATGTAATCGCAAATTATGTTAACTTAAATATGGTCTAATTATGCAAAAATATATTAACAAACATTCAAACCATTTTTTAAATATAAATAAATAATAATAATTTCAAAGCAAGTTATCCATCAAATTGTGCAATGTATAAGTAGCAATAGATTTCAAGGTAAAATTGTGAAATTTACTGTGGTTTTTACAGCATTTTTCTTTTTTTTACTGTAGTAAACTGTGGTGCCATTTTGGCATTTACAGTAATACACCGAAAAATCTACTGTTGTTGATTTGCGGTAAAAAAAACAACAAAAAAACAAACAAACTGGCAGCTATATATGCTATATATGCTATATATTATGAATTGATTAACGTGGACCCCGACTTAAACAAGTTGAAAAACTTATTCGGGTGTTACCATTTAGTGGTCAATTGTACGGAATATGTACTGTACTGTGCAATCTACTAATAAAAGTTTCAATCAAAATTCAATCAATCAAAACAAAACTAAGATGCCAAAATTCTGACAACTGAGCTGCCTTTTTTTTATACCATAAAAAAAGCAGTGTTGTTTTTCCATTTACAGTAATATACACTAAATTTTGAAGTGAAATTATTACAATTTACCATATTTTTTTTTTTACATTTTAGTTTAAAAAAAATCTACTAATAAAATGCATAGAAAATTTGTGTAATAATAGTATTCACCGTTAGAAGCGGCCCTCTGGGGCCAAACATAACTGTGACGTGGCCCTCAGTGAAAACGACTTTGACACCTCTGGTCTAGACTTTCCTTTTTCTCTGTGGATAATGTAGGTGTATAGTGTCACACTAGTGCCCCCTACAGTCCAACCAGCATTAGTAACACATCCTAAACCGCACAATACATTTAAATGTGTTTTCATGAATGTGTTATTAAGAAATGTACTTGTGTTCCTCCACTGACTGATGGAATTGAGCCCTGAACACCCGTTGGAATAAATTAAATGTCAATAGTAGAAATGGGTACCAAAACTCGGTTCCATAATGGCACCGGTGCCGACTTAAACGGCAATAAAGAGACCGGCAAAAAAAAAGCCTCTGCAACAAGTGATTGGAGGTGATATTGTACAAGTAACGTCATTTAAATGTAGCGTCCAGGCAGAGACTTTTTTTAAAACTTAATTACTGACCTTAATATGGAAACAGAAATCCTCAGGTCTTAACGCCGCATATACATTTTGCTATAGCGTTCGCTGCAACCGCAACGCTAACTCATTATGCACAATCACAGTCGCGATGAGCATTCACCAGCCCCGCCCAGAATTGTGAACATCAACATTACAACACAAGCATGTCTTTATTTCTGCACCCTCTGGGCCTTATTAAAAATATCCAAACACCACCCGGTTTGACAAGGTTTTAATAAGAATGCTTCAACAAAAGTTTTTCTCTCCAGTAGAACGTGACCTTTCAGTCACGTGCGTATCCTCTCTTCCCTCCTGCTCCCGGCCGCTTACTGCCAGCTGTGTCTCGCCGTCAGCACTGCCACGCCCCCGTCTAATGGTGCTCTGTTCTCAGCACCATGGACAGAGGAGCTGGCAACATCTCCCTCCACAGAGTGCAATCTATAAAATGTTGTGCACTATTAGTGGGTGTGTTGAAGGCTATTTACTAACACTGCCAGTGCAATTGTAAAGTAGTGCAGACGGCCTTGTTTGAATGAGGATTTTGCGTGTACTATACGGGGCATCACCAAGGAGACACTCAATTACTGTACATTCATGTTATCATTTGATGTATTGCTATGTTTTCAAACAAGCAGGAGACATGTACTACTTTTTATGGGCATTTTAGAAGCAGTCGTGCAAAGAGCCGTAATTTGGTTTTGACAAATACCAAGGTCAAAAAATGGTAGTCCAAGAGGAGCTTTGAAAGGCCGAAATCATGGGTATCCCAGCACCATATAAATAATATTACCTTGAGCAACAAAATGAACAATCCACTTTTTTAATTACTGTGCTGACGTTAGGGTGTTAAGTAGAGATGTCCGATAAATGCTTTAAAATGTAATATCGGAAATGATCGGTATCGGTTTCAAAAAGTACAATTCAGGACTTTTTAAAACGCTGCTGTACGGAGTGGTACACGGACATAGGGAGAAGTACGGAGCGCCAATAAGCCTTAAAGGCACTGCCTTTGCGTGCCGGCCCAATCACATCATATCTACGGCTTTTCGCACTCACAAGTGAATGCAAGCATACTTGGTCAACAGCCATACAGGTCACACTGAGGGTGGCCGTATAAACAACTTTAACACTGTTACAAATATGCGCCACACTGTGAACCCACACCAAACAAGAATGACAAACACATTTCGGGAGAACATCCGCACCGTAACACAACATAAACACAACAGAACAAATATACAGAATCCCTTGCAGCACTAACTCTTCCGAGATGCTACAATATACACCCCCCGCCCCCAACCCCGCCCACCTCAACCTCCTCATGCTCTCTCAGGGAGAGCATGTCCCAAATTCCAAGCTGCTGTTTTGAGGCAAGTTAAAAAAAATAATGCACTTTCAATAATAAATATGGCAGTGCCATGTTGGCATTTTTTTTCCATAACATGAGTTGATTTATTTTGGAAAAACTTGTTACATTGTTTAATGCATCCAGCGGGGCATCACAACAAAATTAGGCATACTAAAGTGTAAATTCCACGTCTGTATATATCGGTATCGGTTGATATCAGAATCAGTAATTAAGAGTTGGACAATATCGGATATCGGCAAAAAAGCCATTATCGGACATCTCTAGTGTTAAGCACATTAAATAATTTTAACATCATTAAAGCATAAGTTTAAAAAATGTATTTCACTTTAAATCCGACTTGGGTTTGAATTCACAACATATAGCTTTGGAGTTCATGTCTTAGTCATGCACGCCATGAGGGACACAGGACGTGTGGGGAGAAATCTCTGTTAATATTCTAATCAATGACAGAGCATAACGTGTCCAAGAATACGTTTGGGTAATTTTTCATACGAAACGTCTTGTCATTCAGGAATTTACATTTGACATGTGCTTCTTCACACAAAACGCCACCCCCTCACGGATAGCAAAGCTAATCGGATGATGTTTAAAGTACAGGTGGACTTCATTGTGTAACGGTGTTGTCTGGAGCTGTAGCGAGTTCAGCTGTGCATGACCAAAGATTGTATATTAAGAGAGGAGGATATACCGCATTGTGACGTCCCACACAAAGCATATTTGCAGTCAGTCATATAATCTTTTTCTAGTCCCTTACAAAAATACAGTGGATATCATCTCGGTTTCCACAATAGTAGTTATGTGCAGTGCATCTACAAACCCCAAAACCAGTGAAGTTGGCACATTGTGTAAATCGTAAATAAAAACAAAATACAATGATTTGCAAATCCTTTTTAACTTATATTCAATTGAATAGACTGCAAAGACATGATACTTAACGTTCGAACTGGAAAACGTTGTTATTTTGTGCAAATATTAGCTCATTTGGAAATTCATGCCTGCAACGTGTTTCAAAAAAGCTGGCACAAGTGGCAAAAAAGACTGAGAAAGTTGAGGAATGCTCATCAAACACTTATTTGGAACATCCCACAGGTGAACAGGCTAATTGGGAACAGGTGGGTGCCATGATTGGATTTAAAAGCAGCTTCCCTGAAATGCTCAGTCACTCACAAACAAGGATGGGGCGAGGGTCACCACTTTGTGAACAAATGCGTGAGCAAATTGTCGAACAGTTTAAGAACAACATTTCTCAACGAGCTATTGCAAGGAATTTAGGGATTTCACCATCTACAGTCTGTAATATCATCAAAAGGTTCAGAGAACCTGGAGAAATCACTGCACGTAAGCGACAAGGCTGAAAACCAACATTGAATGCCCATGACCATCGATCCCTCAGGCGGTACTGCATCAAAAAGCGACATCAGTGTGTAAAGGATATCACTGTACTTCAGAAAACCACTGTCAGTAACTACAGTTTGTCGCTACATGTGTAAGTGCAAGTTAAAACACTACTCTGCAAAACGAAAGCCATTTATCAACAACACCCATAATAATAACTGGGATTTATATAGCGCTTACCCAAAGTCGCTTTACATGTAGAACCCATCAAACATTCACACCTGGTGGTGGTAAGCTACTTTCATAGCCACAGCTGCCCTGGGGTAGACTGACGGAAGCGTGGCTGCAATTTGCGCCAACGGCCCCTCCGACCACCACCTATCATTCATCATTCAATTCACCGGTGTGAGTGGCACCGGGGGCAAAGGGTGAAGTGTCCCGCCCAAGGACACAACGGCAGCGATTTTTTTTTTGGATGGTAAGAGGCGGGGAGCGAACCTGCAACCCTCAGGTTTCTGGCACGGTTGCTCTACCCACTACGCCATGCCGCACCCATCTTGGCCTGAGCTCATCTAACCCTGATGCAAAGTGGAAAAGTGTTCTGTGGTCTGACGAGTCCACATTTCAAATTGTTTTTGGAAACTGTGGACGTAGTGTCCTCCGTACCAAAGAGGAAAATAACCATCCGTACTGTTATAGGCGCAACGTTGAAAAGCCAGCATCTGTGATGGTATGGGGGTGTATTAGTGCCCAAGGCATGAGTAACTTACACATCTGTGAAGGCACCATTAATGCTGAAAGGTGCATACAGGTTTTGGAGCAACATATGCTGCCATCCAAGCAACGTTATCATGGACGCCCCTGCTTATTTCAGCAAAACAATGTCAAGCCACGTGTTACAACCGCGTAGTAAAAGAGTGCGGGTACTAGACTGGCCTGCCTGTAGTCCAGACCTGTCTCCCATTGAAAATGTGTGGTGCATTATGAAGCCTAAAATACCACAACAGAGACCCCGGACTGTTGAACAACTTAAGCTGTATATCAAGCAAGAATGGGAAAGAATCCCACCTGAAAAGCTTCAAAAATTGGTCTCCTCAGTTCCCAAATGTTTACTGAGTGTTGTTAAAAGGAAAGGCCATGTAACACAGTGGTAAAAATGCCCCCGTGACAACTTTTTTGCAATGTGTTACTGCCATTAAATTCTAAGTTAATGATTATTTGCCAAAAAAAATTTAGTTTCTCAGTTCGAACATTAAGTATCCTGTCTTTGTAGTCTATTCGATTGAATATAAGTTGAAAATAATTAGCAAATCATTGTATTCTGTTTTTATTTACGATTTCCACAACGTGCCAACCTCACTTGTTTACCTTGCACGCAAAATTCTATAAACATAATAAAGCATTGTTTCCAAACAAAATATGTATGTGTAGAGGTTGCCCTCTAGTGGGTTCCTCGGACCACCACACACTGCCACGAGAGCTCGGATTTCAGGGTACAACACTGGTTTTATTTTCATAAATAGTGCTCGGCTTTTGCTTTCCAGCAAAATGTATTTTCCTTCGTCCGTGTCTCTCTCTCTCTGGCTCCCACTCCAACTCCAAACCCCGTGTCTCGTCCCGGCAGCTGCTAATAAAGGCGACAGGTGATTAGATAACAAGGCCCACCTGGGCCATCTACTCACCTGTTGCTGTCTTCGAGGCCGGTCCTTGCACACCCCGTTCCGCGGCAGGCCCGCAGGCCACGCCCCCCCTCCACATTATGTTTTCCATTTTTTAAGTACTGCTTCTGGCGAAGGTTAAGCACCAGCACTGTTTCAAAAGTACCGACTGCAGTTTAAAGGATATCTATCCCTGGCAAATAGCGCTACAGACGACAACAACAAAAATAGGCACAAAAGTTGTATTTGCCCGGAATGACAGTCTGATTTCATTTGTTGTCAAACCTATACTAAAGTATAATACTGAAGTGTCCTTCCTTACTTTTCCTAGTATAACCAGGTGGATGACGATCATTTCATCTGTGCAGTGGTGGTCTCTCTGATCCTGGATGCATTTTTTGGCCTTATCTATCTGTTAATGATCCCACAGTACGTAAAAGAGTTCTAACCTGATCATTCTTTCCATGGTGTGTTGATCCAATCATTCCCAGTCAGATCTGTCTTTCTCTCACAGGGGGATACTTGTACTTCTCCTGTTGGTGTTGAGTGTTTGTTTTCATGTGGCTGGCGTCATGTACCTGCATCTTACAAGTGTCCAGGTAAGACCACACCTCTTTCATGTTGGCCCACCCTTTTATCAACAATAGTAATCTGTGTGTATGTGTGTGCAGAGCCGGCCCAAGTCTCCATGGGGCCCTAAGCAAAATTTGATTTTGAGGCCCTCTATTTCTGCCAATAACATTGATTGTTGATCGTTCACACACCTAGTTACTATAAACTCATTGCGACTCTGGCAGTGTTGTTTACATTATCCTATTGTTTGCCAGGTGTGTCTTTACATATGAAATGTCATTTATCAATACATGGTGGTGTCCCATTAAGAACATGGTAACACTTTATTTTAAGGTACACCTAATCACTATTAATTAATTGCTTATTAACATGCAAATTAGTAACATATTGGCTCTTAATTAGTCATTATTAAGTACTTATTAATGCCTTATTCTGCATGGCCTTATTATACAATCAGTAAGCCATTAACTAAGAGTCTTCCCAACCCCAACCCTAACCCTAACCCTAAACCCTAACCTCAACCACAACTCCAACCCTAACCCTACCCCTATGTTAATAAGCAACTATTTAATGGTGAATATGTTCCCCATACTAAAGTGTTACCAAGAACATAAATACCGTATTTTCCGGACCGTAGGGCACACCGGATTATAAAGCGCACTGTCGATGAATGGTCTATTTTGGATCTTTTTTCATATATAAGGCGCACCGGATTATAGGGCGCATTAAAGGAGTCTAAGTCTATATATATTTTTTTTTTCTAAATTGAAAACACTTCCTTGTGGTCTACATAACATGTAATGGTGGTTCTTTGGTCAAAATGTTGCATAGATTATATTTTACAGATCATCTTCACGTCAATAATGAGTAAAGCAAAACATGTTCTAGACCAGGAGTGTCAAACTCAAATACATAGTGGGCCAAAATTTTAAACTGAACAAAGCCGCCGGACAAGGTTGAAAAAATTAACCTTTTAATAGGGACCCAAACAAGTTTTGCATTGAATATTGAACAAGCAAGGCTTATATAACTTTATAGTGACATGCAAAATCGAGTTTCAAATAATAATGATAATAATAATTAAAAAATATCAATGCCATATCAAATACAATTTAAATAAAAATCGAATGCCTCTTTTCTATTTGCAGCCTTCTGAGGTGAATATCAACATTAACTTTTTCCACAGGCTAATACATTTGAAAATAAAATAACAATGAATAAAACAACCATTCAGGACTTAAAACTGCTCAGTTTGCAAAACACTGATCTAATCTGATGTGCAGAAGCCAGATACCTTGCATCTTTTTTTGGATGCTAGTTCATTAATGTCGGGGCTCAGGCTTTGAGCTGAGGCAACCTTCATTATCGAACGAAGGTGTTCATCAGTCATTATATCTCGTAGTCCAGCCGGACCGCAGTCTTGGGGGCGTGCATTACAGGCACTGCCTTTTACGTCCTCTACGAGCTATCGTCACGTCCGCTTTTCATCCATTCTAACATCGTTCAGACCCAGTCACAAGATATGTGCGGCTTCTGTACGCACACACGAGTGAATGCCAAGCATACTTGATCAACAACGATACAGATTACACTGAGGGTGCCAGTATAAAAAACTTTAACACTGTTAGAAATATACGCCACACTGTGAATCCACACCAAACAAAAATGAAAAACACATTTCGGGAGAACATCCGCACCGTAACACAACATAAACACAACAGAACAAATACCCAGAATCCTTTGCAGCACTAACTTTTCCGGGACGCTACAAAATTCACCCCCCCCGCCCCCCACACACACACACCTTGTAGCGTCCCGAAAGAGTTAGGGCTGCAAAGGGTTCTGGGTATTTGTTCTGTTGTGTTTATGTTGTGTTACGGTGCGGATGTTCTCCCGAAATGTGTTTGTCATTCTTGTTTGGTGTGTATTCACAGTGTGGCGTATATTTCTAACAGTGTTAAAGTCTACCCTCAGTGTAACCTGTATCGCTGTTGAGGAAGTATGCATTGCATTCAATTGTGTGTGCGTGCAGAAGCCGCAAATGTTATGTGACTGGGCCAGCACTCGTTGGTCTGGCTAAAAAGCAGACGTGACGATTTTCGGGAGGGGCGCTGAAGTTTGGAAGACTCCCAGGAGGGTTTGCAAGTATTAGAATTAGCGGTTAATGCGGTGTTACCGCGGCACTGCCGCTGAATATATAATCGGCGGGCCAGCTTTAGTGTTAATTTGATATCGCCTCAAGGGCCAAGTGAAATTACACGGTGGGCCAAATTTGGCCTGCGAGCCAGAGTTTGACACCCATGTTCTAGACCAAAAATCACTTCTTATTTTTTACTGCTTGCTAGTGTTACCATATCTGAGTTACTGTGTAGAAAAATGGGGAAACAACTACAAATGTGCGCTTCATTCACTAACTGTGTTACAAAAAAGATACATTAGAATAATACATAAAGTTGGATATAGAGGACATACAAGCCCTTTATTTATTGAGTCACAATTATTGAAATGCAACGATTTGGTGTATTTGCAAACAGCTAAACTGATGTACCAAGCAAACTATAACCTACTACCCAATAATGTACAACCATTCTTCTCAACAAAAGAGGAGAAATATAACCCTAGAGGAACATTGATTTTAAAACATTTGTATGCACGTACAACATTTAAAACCTTTAGCATATCTGTATGTGGAATTAAAATATGGAATGGATTAACCAAAGAAATCAAACACAGCACCAATATGATTCAGTTTAAGAGACTGTTCATACTACAAGTGTTCACAAAGTACACAGAACAAGAATTATGATGAACATCTTGAACCCTTTTTTTTTTTTTTTTCTTATTTATGTGCCCTAATTTTCGAAGAATAAGTCGCACCTGCCGAAAATGCATAATAAAGAAGGAAAACTACATATATAAGTCGCACTGGAGTATAAGTCGCATTTTTTGGGGAAATGTATTTAATAAAATCCAACACCAAGGATAGACATTTGAAAGGCAATTTAAAATAAATAAAGAATAGTCAACAACAGGCTGAATAAGTGTATTTTATATGAGGCATAAATAACCAACTGAGAACGTGCCTGGTAGGTTAACGTAACATATTATGGTAAGAGTCATTCAAATAACTATAACATATAGAACATGGTATACGTTTACCAAACAATCTGTCACTCCTAATCGCTAAATCCCATGAAATCTTATACGTCTAGTCTCTTACGTGAATGAGCTAAATAATATTATTTGATATTTTTTGGTAATGTGTTAATAATTCCACACATAAGTCGCTCCTGAGTATAAGTCGCACCCCCGGCCAAACTATGAAAAAAACTGCGACTTATAGTCCGAAAAATACGGTATTTAACATTTGTTTGCTTACTACGGTATATTATTTATTTGTTCACTGTTCTGTTACAGAGAACAAGGAAATTGGATAAAATTGCTATGGTATGAAAAGCGGTAGAATTAAATAAGCTTTGCTCGTGCTGTAATGAAACAAGTTGAAATGTGTAATGCATTACATTGTATCGTATGCATGTTCGAAATGAACTGAAACTGAACTGAATCTTTAAGCCGCTTTCTGACAGTCGCTTCCGGATGCGCCGTTTTGTGGGCGGTCTTATTTACGTGGCTCACCTTTGACAGCGTCTTCTCCCCGTCATCTTTGTTGTAGCGGTGTAGCGTGCAAGGACGGGAGTGGAAGAAGTTTCAAAAGATGGAGCTAACTTTTTTAATGACATTCAGACTTTACTTCAATCAATAACGGAGCAGCATCTTCTCACCCGTGGCTCAGTAATGCAACAACAACACCAGAAATGTGTCCCGTGAAAAACCGTCCGACCGAACTGAAGTTCCTTGGGTGGATAATGTAAACTCACTACACCGGTATGTTTTAGCGCTTTCATGGTGAGTTTACTGACCAATATAAGTAAGAACTTTACACTATTCCGCAACAGCGGAGGATGAATGTTCCATAACAAGAAGATAGAGAAAAAGAAGAAGCTTATCGACTACGGTGTCGGCACGGCCTACAAAGGCGGAAGCGCGCAATTTTTCAGGAATCATGCAGATCCCAAATACAGATCAGCAGGTACCAGAAGGTAAGAAAAGTTGCTTTTGCATAAAATTGCGAAACAAAAACGCCAGATAATAATCCTTGTATGTTTAATGTACCGTGAATCCATCAAGCGGTGCGGCTTCATTTTTGAGCGCCGTGTGTAATGTTCTATATACAATGTTGGTGTTGTTTACTTGAGTCATATTGCCATCATATTGCAGCCTACACTTATCTCTTATGTTTAACTACCATCTACTGCTCACACTCATCATTACACCATGTACCAAATAAAATGTATTCGAGGTCGGTAAGCAAAACCAGAATTATTCCGTACATTAGGCGCACCGGGTTATAAGGCACACTGTCAATTTTTGCGAGAGAGAAAAAAAAGGATTTTAAGTGCGCCTTATAGTCCGGAAAATACGGTAATACCAATGCAATGATAACATAAATGAATGAATGATGTCCAGGGTGCCACATCCATCCATACATCCATTTTCTACCGCTTGTCCCGTTCGGGGCCGCGGGGGGTGCTGGAGCCTATCTCAGATACAATCGGGCAGAAGGCGGGGTACACCCTGGACAAGTCGCCTCCTCATCGCAGGGCCGACACAGATAGACAGACAACATTCACACTCACATGCCACATATGGTTCTTAATTTCAAAATGTAGAACATTCAGCTACAAGAGTGGCCTGAGGTTGAACGTTCCAAGTGATAAAGCTTTGTATTTACAGTAAAAGTGTCATCAGTGTTGTACATACCAGTCTTAAATTACATGTTTTTATTTTTAACTATTTGCTGTTATTTAATGTTTACATTCTACCAAGAGAGCACCGTCCGGAGTTAAATTCCGTGTGTGTTAAAAATACCTGGCCAATAAAGCTGATTCTTGTCATGATCCGTGGCCCGGATCCTGTTTTGGTATTTTCGGTTAGTTTTGGACTCCCTCAGTTCCTGTTTTATGCACCCTTGAGTTTGTTTTAGTTACCATGGTTGCTTATTATTTTCACATGCCTCTGATTGGTGTTCGGGACGCTCACCTGTTCCCCGAGCACTAATCAGAGGCATTATTTAAGCCTGCCTTTGCCGGTCAGTCAGCCTGGCTTCTTTGTTTGCTTTATGCTTCTGTTACGTGAGTATTGCTTGTCTTTAGTCTATGCCAGGGGTCGGCAACCTTTACCAGTCAAAGAGCCATTTTGACCAGTTTCACAAATTAAAGTAAACAATGGGAGCCACAAAAATCTTTTGAAATTTAACATGAAATAACACTGTTTACGAAGTTTTTTTTTTGCTTTGTGCTATGTATTAACCAAGGGTCTCAGACAAGCGGCCCGCACCTTGACATGAAAATTCAATGGTAGTGCGGCCCGCGGGTTTTATATGGATGACGCTTGACAGCGTCATACTTGACAAGCCGTAGTCTGTCGATTTTTTTGGCATACTACTACTTTCAGGGCAACTATTCTCCCAAACGTGCCGTGATGGTACAGCATTTAGCGCTCACTACAACCAACGTGCCGACTCAGCCACACGTTGTATGGGGCTTCTGCTTGAACATGACAGTGACAGCAAGGCATACTTGCTCAACAACCACACAGGTTACACTGACGGTGGCGGTATAAAAAACTTTAACACTCTTACTAATAATGCGCACACCAAACAAGAATGACAAACACATTTCGGGAGAACATCTGCACCGTAACACAACATAAACACAACAAAACAAATACCCAGAATCCCATGCAGCCCTAACTCTTCCGGGCTACATTATACACCCCCCGCCTCCCACCACCACCAAACCCCGCCCACCTCAACCGACGCACAGGGGGGCGGGGGGGTTGATGTGTGAGGGAGCAGGGTTGGGGTGGGGGCGGGGTTTGGTGGTAGCAGGGGTGTATAATGGAGCCCGGAAGAGGTCAGGGCTGCATGGGATTCTGGGTATTTGTTCTGTTGTGTTTATGTTGTGTTAAGGTGCAGATGTTCTCCCGAAATGTGTTTGTCATTCTTGTTTGGTTTTGGTTCAAAGTGTGGCGCATTATTAGTAAGAGTGTTAAAGTTGTTTTATATGGCCACCGTCAGTATAACCTGTGTGGCTGTTGAACAAGTATGCCTTGCTGTCACTTGTGTGTGCTAGCAGGAAAAGCATACAATAAAAGGCTGGGCTGGCACGCTGATAATGCAGAATGTAGAGGGTGCTAAATGCTGTACCGTCACGGCACGCCCTTATTATCATTGCAAGGGTGAAAATCTGAGAATATTAATTACGGGAGGTTTCTGCGAGAGGCACTGAAATCCGGAAGTCTTACGGGAAAATCAGGGGGCCGGCGAGTATGCAGCTGAGCCGCATCAGAGTGATCAAAGAGCCGCATGCAGCTCCGGAGCCGTGGGTTGCCGACCCCTGGCCTATGCTAAGTGGTAGCCTTAGCTTCGAGTGTGATCGGCACGTTGTTCCGTCGACTTGTTTTCTGTTTTTTTGTACCTCTTTGATTTTTTCAAGAATAAATCATGCTCCTACCTGCACGTCCTGTCCGGAGTGGTCCGTTTGCACCCCGGGGGAACGAACCTTGCAGCAAGCTGCGACACCCCCGCACGTAACAGATTCTCATTTGATTTCTTATTTTTGGTAAGAAAAACTTGCATCAGCAATGTGCAAAAATAATTTGGAGTGCAAGAAAACAATCAAGTTCAACAATAGCATCATTCCGACATCTACAAAAGTAACAAATTAAATTGCACAAAAACAAACACTTAAATAATATTAATGAACCGAGTTACTAGAAACAAGGTAACAAAAACGGTTTAAATGTAAATGTAGGTGTATAATGTAAAACACTACAGTAACTTCAGTTGTTTTTTTAAATATTATTTATTACAACTATGGGTGCTGTCTCGAAGTGATTTGTGATCACGTTTACACAGCTGGTTTTACAAATAACCCAGCCATCCATTTTGGTTCCCAGAACTTCGTAATTACGTTAGCCTTTTGGGGCAATTAACTTTACATCAAGGGGCCTTTTGGGTTGTTTTTTGGTTCCATATTGGTGCAAAGGGCAAGCATTCTTTCGGCTCCCGAAACGTTGCATATTACGTTCTTTGAATGTTATCGAATGTTCTGTGATGGCAATGCATTAAGTCTGCATATTCATTTCATACCAAATTAAAGAGGTAAGTTTGCCAAACTTGTAGTAATACAGTACAAACTGTGATAACCCCTGTTTAGAGGGTAATCGCCAATATGCTGTTATATGGATGCACACGCACACACTCCCACACACACACACACATACACACACACACGCACACACACATAGACAAATACACAAATTACGACACTTTTGTGGCAACAACATTCTTTTATACCAAATTAACTCTTCAGTCTGCATTGAATAATGCAAGCAATAACAGACTGAACAACAACACATACTGTAACTTCAACTACCCCCCCCCCCCCCCCCCCCCACACACACACACACACACCGTGATGACAATGCAAGATGAAGTACAAACGATACAATGTTGAATATTAAGAATATGTGAAAGTTTGACTCCTACCTTGTTTACTTCCCTGGCGACCTCCTTAAAGTGTTGTAATCAGTCAGAAATATCAAGCAGCTAAACTGCGTCAAATATGGGGAAGTGTGAAGAGACTTTTGCACATATTACCACTCATTCCCTATAATGTGTAGTTTTAAATTATGTATACATTATGTATACATGTTCTATAATGTCCACAAAGTTCAATGAGCAGGATGTGTGTTAGGTGCGACCGTGTGTTGACTTTTTTTGTTGGTTATTGTTAATGTACACCATGAGTAGGCAAAGTTGTTTTGATTGGGTCATATGAATTAATACTGTGCCAAAATAAATTCAAAAATATACTTGTGGGTGTTAACCAGGGGTCCCCAAACTTTTTGACTCGGGGGCCGCATTGGGTTAAAACAATTTGGCCGGGCTATATATATATATATATATATATATATATATATATATATATACATACATACATACATACATATATTTGATATATGTATTAGATATATATATATATTAGATATATATAGATATTATATATATAATTTATATATATACAGTATATATATATATATATATATATATATATCAGATATATATATATATATATATATATATATATATATATATATATATATATATATATATATATACATTTATATATATATATATTAGATATATATAGCGCACTTTCCCCGCACGCAATGATGTCACGTTATCGATGAGAAAATGCATTTTTAGACAATATGATTTGCCTGAGCAGCTCGTAGACACCGTGAGTAGCAAGCAGTACAAAGTGGATACGAAAAGACAGATTTTTTTTAATTTTTTTTAATTTTTATTTTATTTTATTTTTTATTATTTTTTTATACTTTTTATACTTTTATACTTATATTTTTTATACAGACCTGATGTTGGACGCTGGCGGGCCCGCGGGCCGTAGTTTGGGGACTCCTGGTGTTAACTAATAATTACATTGATCTTCTTTTGAGGGCGGTAAAATCCTTCCAATATCATACCAAATAATTTTGCGGAAGTATGTATTTAGATAAAAACACTCCGCGGGGTTGCTTCTTGTTAAACTTGTGATGACTCGCCGGCCGCACCAAAGACTCCACCGTAGTGTGGACATCAGTGAACTTGTTAAAAACAATATAAATATGCATGGACTCTAGGGGGTCCCCAAGCAGCCGCTTAGTTCGCTTACGCCTTGGGCCGGCTCTGTGTTCTTGTATTTCTACCCTTCTTGAGACATCAACAGGGAAAAATACCTTCCATATGAGGACTGGTGAACAAGTTAGGGCCGAAATCATGGTCCCAATACGGAAAACCATTGCATCTGATAGAGAATGTCTCATATGCACCCCTGGTGGTGAAATCTATCAAAATTAGGGTGGTCCCAAAAAGGAAGGATTTTTCAAATTGACTGTGTGTCTGTTTTAAAAGTGCTCCCCCTCTGGTCAACATATGAAATAACAAGTGTGTGCAAAAATTTTAAGTGCTTCCCCTCTGGCCAACATGTGCAATAACAAGTGTGTGTAAGAAATTGAAATGCGCCCCCTTTGGCCAACATTTATATAAAAAAATGAATAAATATATGTATATAGAGACATACTGCAATTACTTGAAGTAAATAATGAAGATTATAAACCAATTACAAAAAGTAATAAAGGCTTACCTTTTTTATATTTGCATAGTATGTATAAAAAAAAAAATTTAAAAAAAAGTGCTCCCCCTCTGGTCAACCTATGAAATAACAAGTGTGTGTAAAAAAATTAAGTGCTCCCCCTCTGGCCAACATATGTAATACAAAGTGTGTGTAAGAAATTGAAATGCACCCCCCCTGGCCAAAATTTATTTAAAAAATGAATTAAAAATGTATATACAGACATGCTGTAATGACTTAAAGTAAATAATTAAGATTAAAAACCAATTACAAAAAAAAAATTTAACAAAGGCTTACCTTTTTTATATTTGCATAGTATGTATATATTATTTATGTTGTTAATACAAATCTTTATTTTTGTAGAAAGGGTGGTCCTATAGAGGTAGGCATTTTTCGTCTCAAGAAGGTAACAAATACAAGAATATATGTTTGTGTGTGTGTGCGTGATCTTGTATTTCCACCCTACTTGAGACATCAACAAGGAAAAGTACATTCCATATGAGGACCGGTGAACAAGTTAGGACCGAAATCATGGTCCCTATACGGAAAACCATTGCATTTATTAGCGAGCCAAATACTAGAGTCCGATCCGAGAACATTGCTCCAAAGTCAGTATTTTTTTGTTGATTTAATGTGCATACAAAAGTAAACATTGACAGGTGCAAAGGCAGCATTATATGATAAAACAAGACAGCAGCTAAAGAAGGACTTCCCTATTCATCCACCAAAAAACCTGCCAGGTGAACAGCTGATTTTACGACTTCCAGTGCTGACGTATGACAATCCGCGTTCCATGTGTCCGTAGGATGAACAAATACACTACGGTACTAAGACTATAGTGGCCAATTAACAGTTAGCTTCTACAACTGGGTTGCCCAAAGTGGGTGTAAGGAATTGAAATGCGCCCCCTTTGGCCAAAATGTATTTAAAAAATATAAATAAATATGTATACAGAGACATACTGTAAAAACTTGATGTAAATAATGAAGATTAAAAACCAATTCCAAAACAAATAAATAAATAGTAAATAAAGTCTTACCTTTTATATATTTGCATAGTATGTATATATTATTAATGTTGTAAATACAAATCTTTATTTTTGTAGGAAGGGTGGTACTATAGAGGTAGGCCTTTTTCGTCTCAAGAAGGTAACAAATACAAGAATGTGTTTGTGTGTTTGTGTGTTCTTGTATTTCTAGCCTTCTTGAGACATCAACAAGGAAAAGTACCTTCCATACAAGGACCGGTGAATAAGTTAGGACCGAAATCTTGGTCCCAATTCGGAAAACCATTGCATCTAATATAGAGCCAAATACTAGAGTCCATGAACATTTTTTTTGTTGATTTAATGTGCATACAAATGTAAACATTCACAGGTGCTAAGGCAGCAATATATGATAAAACAAGACAGCAGCTAAAGGACTTCCCTATCCACCCCCCCCCCCCCACCCCCCCCCCAATTTTTTTTTTTTACGACTTCCGGTGCTGACGTAAGACAACCCGCATACCATATGTGAACGTAGGATGAACAAATACACTACGGTACTAAGACTATAGTGGTCATTGATAGTTAACTTCTACAGCTGGGTTGCCCAAAGTGCGGCACAGAGGCCAACTCTGGTCCATGACTCCTTTGTCATCGGCCTTAAGCA
The DNA here is from genome assembly GCF_033978685.3 of Nerophis lumbriciformis. Classification (NCBI taxonomy): domain Eukaryota; kingdom Metazoa; phylum Chordata; class Actinopteri; order Syngnathiformes; family Syngnathidae; genus Nerophis; species Nerophis lumbriciformis. The sequence continues at coordinate 33,944,400 of NC_084561.2, forward strand.
CATTACAAAAAACAAAAAATAGACATCTAATTTTGGACCCCTGGTGGTGAAATCTATCAAAATTAGGGTGGTCCCAAAAAGGAGGGATTTTTCTAATTGACTGTGTGTCAGTTTTAAAAGTGCTCCCCCTCTGGTCAACATATGAAATAACAAGTGTGTGTAAAAATTTTAAGTGCTCCCCCTCTTGCCAACATATGTAATACAAAGTGTGTGTAAGAAATTGAAATGCGCCCCCCTGGCCAAAATTAATTAAAAAATAAAATAAATATGTATATAGAGACATACTGTAATAACTTGAAGTAAATAATTAAGCGCCCCCCGCAACCCCAAAGGGAATAAATGGATGGAAGATTAAAAACTAATTACAAAAAAAAAAAAAGGAACTAAAGGCCTACTTTTTTAATATTTGCATAGTATGTATATATTATTAATGTTGTTAATACAAATCTTTATACATCTGGAAAGAGTGGTCCTATAGAGGTAAGCATTTTTGTCTCAAGAAGGTAACAAATACAAGAATGTGTGTGTGTGTGTGTGTGTGTGTGTGTGTGTGTGTGTGTGTGTGTGTGTGTGTGTGTGTGTGTGTGTGTGTGTGTGTGTTGTGTGTGTGTGTGTGTGTGTGTGTGTGTGTGTGTGTGTGTGTGTGTGTGTGTGTGTGTGTGTGTGTGTTCTTGTATTTCTACCCTACTTCCATACAAGGACCGGTGAACAAGTTAGGACCAAAACCATGGTCCCAATACGTAAAACCATTGCATCTAATAGAGAGCCAAATACTAGAGTCTGTGAACATTGCTCCAAATTCAGGATTTTTTTGTTGATTTAATGTGCATACAAAAGTAAACATTGACAGGTGCAAAGGCAGCAATATATGATAACACAAGACAGCAGCTAAAGAAGGACTTCCCTATTCATCCCCCAAAAAACTTTCGGTGCTGACGTAGGACAACCCGCGTCCCATATGTGAACGTAGGATGAACAAATACATTACGGTACTAAGACTATAGTGGCCATTGACCGTTAGCTTCTACAGCTGGGTTGCCCAAAGTGCGGCACAGAGGCCAACTCTGGTCCATGACTCCTTTGCCATCGGCCTTAAGCACATTACAAAAAAAAAAAAAATAGAGATTTCATTTGCACCCCTGGTGGTGAAATCTATCAAAATGAGGGTGGTCCCAAAAAGGAGGGATTTTTCGAATTGACTGTGTGTCAGTTTTAAAAGTGCTCCCCCTCTGGTCAACATATGAAATAACAAGTGTGTGTAAAAAAAATTTAAGTGCTCCCCCTCTGGCCAACATATGAAATAACAAGTGGGTGTAAGAAATTGAAATGCGCCCCCTTTGGCCAAAATTAATAAAACAAATTAAATAAATATGTACTATATATTGAGACATAATGCAATAACTTCAGTAAATAATGAAGATTAAAAACCAATTACATACAAAAAATTTAAAAAAAAACTAAAAGCTTACCTTTTTAATATTTGCATAGTATGTATATATTATTAATGTTGTAAATACAAACCTTTATATATCTAGAAAGGGGGGTCCTAAAGAGGTAGGCATTTTTCGGCGGTCTCAAGAAGGTAACAAATACAAGAATGTGTGTGTGTGCGCGCATTTGCGTGTGGGTGTGTGCATGCTTATTATCCCTCATATTGCTTAAAATATACTTCAAATATTGCACTAAATCAAGTTTCTGAAAATATAGTAAGCCAACACTCTTCATTTCCCTTAAGAATAGTTTCTTAATAGATTTGATACAACTATGTAATTAGTTTTTTTTTAATCTCAATTCTCAAACCTTTTTCTTACCTACTTTTCTTTGTGTCTTTCTTTGTGGTGTCAGTGCCAACCAGGCTGCCTCACCATCCAGATCCGAACAGTCGTTTGTGTTTTACTTGTTTTGCTTTCCTATTCCATTACCCAGGCCTGCATGGTAAGTCCCTAACTTAAAAAAAGAAAACCTTTTCTCACTAAAATGTTAAATTACATTCCCAAAACAGATATGCCAAACAGCAGTAATTATGTAACATTTCCTCTGTTGACGTTTACTTAAAGGGGAACTGCACTTTTTGGGGAATTTGGCCTATCATTCACAATCTTTATGTAAGGCAAGTACACATAAGTTTTTATTTTTTGAAGCACTCTAGTAGATAAATGTTAGCAAATGTACGCTTACGATGGAGCCTATGGGAGTCGCTCTATTCTCCCTATAAAGCGCTTAAAAAAAAACCATCCCAGAACTTCCATCAACGTTTTATTTACTCGCTGTAAGTATATAAAGTATTTTTCGGACCATAGGGCGCACTGGATTATAAGGCGCACTGCCAATGAGCGTGTCTATTCAGGTCTTTTTTCATACAAAAGGCGCACCGGATAATAGGGTGTATCAAAGGGGTCATATTAGGATTTAAAAAAAAATTGAAAACACTTCCTTGTGGTCTACATAACATGTGATGGTGGTTCTTTGGTTTTACAGACCATTTTCAAGTAGCTTTCTAAGCGTCTCTTCAGGATGCACCGTTTTGTGGGCGGTCTTATTTACGTGGCTCACCTTCGACCGCGTCTTCTCCCCGTCATCTTTGTTGTAGCGGTGTAGCGTGCAAGGACGGGAGTAAGAACTTTACACTATTTTATATCAGAAATGGCAACAGCGGAAGATGAATGCCACATAACAAGAAGGTAGAGAAAAAGAAAAAGCTTATCGAGTACGTACGACATGGACTACAATAGCGGACGCGCGCAAATTTTAAGGACTTATGCAGATCCCAAATACACATTAACAGGTACCAGAAGGTAATAAAAGTTGGTTTTGCATAATTTTGCGAAACAAAACGCCAGAAAATGTCTGGTAATAGGTGCCATTTTGCAGTCTTTATACACACAACATAATAATATTTGTATGTTTAACGTGCCGAAAATCCATCAAGCGGTGCAGCTTCATAGCTTACCGAAGTCGTATTAAAAACATTTTGACAGATTTTTGAGCGCCGTGTGTAATGTTTTACATTCTCAATAGAACATTTAAAGTTTTGTTGTTGTTTACTGGCGTATCTCTTATGTGTGACTGACGTCTACTGGTCACACTTATCATTACACCATGTACCAAATATAATAGCTTTGAGGTGGGTAAGCACAACCTGAAGCATTCCGTACATTAGGCGCACCGGGTTTTAAAGCGCACTGTCCATTTTTGAGAGAATGAAAGGATTTTAAGTGCGCCTTATAGTCCGAAAAATACGGTATGCAATATTGTAACGGGCACATTTATAATAACATGTAATATTTACTTATTTTGATCATTTTAAGCATACGGCTGAGCCTTAATTTCACAAACGCATTTCAGCGTTGGCTTTTCCCTTCGACAATAAAAAACTACTACTAATCATGGCAGAAATCATGAGAGCCAACAAACATAATAAAGCATCACTTGTTGTACAATGTCTGCCCTCACTGGGATGCCGACTGATAGGATGTTGACATTAGAGATAGGTACTGGATTCAGTACTTTATAGGCACCGACCAAATTCCATCGGTACTACCAGGTATCGATTCACGTAAAACCAAATTGTGCCATGTTTCGATACCTCTATTGCACGTGCTAGCTTGTGGTTGCGCTGCAGATGGCTACTCGTGCTGCTGCCGTTATTTAGGTGTCGTTTTCAAGTGTTTTCCTAAGTGTATTATTTTATTGTGTTGAGCGACTGCAATACGTTCGTGTCGGACTGACCACTATGGTTCTGTTAAACAGTCGCTCAATCACGAGCGACGATGAAGCTGGGCAGAGCAGAAAAGAAAAGAGACGGCAGATCAACTGGTATAAAAAGGGGTCTGTTTAAAGGCTAGAGTATACAAATGAGTTTTAAGATTTAAAGGTCATACATTGGTCATAATAAAATGTCTCCTGTTTCAAGGGACATATTTAATGGGTTTATAAGCAATAAAAAAAGACAAAAGATTTTGTGATGATAAAAAATATTGACGTAATCATTGTAGTGTCAGCTATGTACATCTTTTGTACTTGGTATCATTATAGTTGATGTCTGCGTATGCAGACCCACCATACTTGCCAACCTTGAGACCTCCGAATTCGGAAGATGCGGGGGGATATATATTTTCAAGTATTTATTATATATATATATATATATATATATATATACATATATATATATATATATATATATATAAATAGTCCGTTCATGAATGAGTATATCCGTTCGGCCACCGTGTTCAATGGAGAAGTCTGGGGCCGTATTTATCAAGCGTCTTAGAATTACTCCTAAGAAGTCTGCTAAGAGTTGACTTATGAGTAAAGAAATTATTCGCTGAAAGCTGTTCTTAAAAGTTAGTTATCAAGCGTCTTACTCTCACTTTCAGCGAAGTGTAGGACTGAATCTTAAGTGTCACACTCAGAGCTGAATTACGACATTACTATGTGCCGTAAACGGAATTTTAGGTGACGTCATTTCTGTGTCCATAGAAATGACCAATCACGGAAGGGAATCCCTTGTCTAAGAATAAAGAAATATCTTAGAAATATTTAAGTGGACAATGGGAGTGTATATTTTGACAATAAACCACAAAATAATACAAAACAAACAAACAATATTGGCAATGAAACAAAAATAAATGTTTCCTTTTCTTTCCAATTCATTTTCCCAGTGGCGAGATATCGAAGCATTGTGATGACCTTTAGTTCTGCTGTGAAAGCTCTGCTGCGTGATGTTGCTGATGAGATGACGCCCCTTATTAAATCTGTGACAAAAATAATACCCGCTTTGTCTAAACGATACCGTTTTATCAGCTGCTCGTCATCAAACAAAGCCAGGACATCCTTCCGCTCCCTGAACGTTCACGCACGTCTCTCTCGCCTCAGTGCCATCTCCCGCTGGCAACTCCTAACCACTTAGGACCATACTTGCCAACCCTCCCGGATTTTCCGGGAGACTCCCGAAATTCAGCGCCTCTCCCGAAAACCTCCCGGGACAAATTTTCTCCTGAAAATCTCCCGAAATTCAGGCGGAGCTGGAGGCCACGCCCCCTCCAGCTCCATGCGGACCTGAGTCCGCTTTCCCACAATATAAAGAACGTCTACAGTAAAGCAGTCCGTCTGCCGTAAACAGCAATGTTGTGACACTCTTAAAAAAGACAATACTGCCATCTAGTGCATTTGATGAAAGCACTTTTGTGCGTGCCACACAGCAATGCATAATCAGAGAGGGTGTTCAGCATGGTTAGAAAAATAGTGACAGAGAATAGAACAAGGATGGACAATTCAACCCTTAACTCAACAATGAGTAGATGAGTGTTATGTGTGTGTATATGTGTAAATAAATGAACACTGAAATTCAAGTATTTCTTTTATATATGTATATATATGTATATATATATATATATATATTTATATATATATATATATATATATATATATATATATATATATATATATATATATATATATGTCTTAATAAGGTTATCCAAAAAATAGTGCTCGATACCGGAGTAGAGCGCAATATATGTATGTGTGGGAAAAAAAATCACAAGACTACTTCATCTCTACAGGCCTGTTTCATGAGGGGTTCCCTCAATCAGGAGATTTTAATTTTATTTTTTTTTGATTGAGGGAACCCCTCATGAAACAGGCCTGTAGAGATGAAGTAGTCTTGTGATTTTTTTTCCCACACACACATATATATATATATATATATATATATATATATATATATATATATATATATAGCTAGAATTCACTGAAAGTCAATTATTTCTTATATAAATATATATATATATATATATATATATATATATATATATATATATATATATATATATATATATATATATATATATGATTGAGGGAACCCCTCATGAAACAGGCCTGTAGAGATGAAGTAGTCTTGTGATTTTTTTCCCACACATATATATATATATATATATATATATATATATATATATATATATATATATATATATATATATATATATATAGCTAGAATTCACTGAAAGTCAATTATTTCTTATATATATATATATATATATATATATATATATATATATATATATATATATATATATATACCATCCAAAAAAAATAAAAAAATCGCTGCCGTTGTGTCCTTGGGCGGGACACTTCACCCTTTGCTCCCGGTGCCACTTACACCGGTGAATTGAATGATGAATGATAGGTGGTGGGTCGGAGGGGCCGTTGGCGCAAATTGCAGCCACGCTTCCGTCAGTCTACCCCAGGGCAGCTGTGGCTATGAAAGTAGCTTACCACCACCAGGTGTGAATGATGGGTTCTACATGTAAAGCGACTTTGGGTACTTAGAAAAGCGCTATATAAATCCCAGTTATTATTATTATTATTATTATTATATATATATCCATCCATCCATCCATTTTCTACCGCTTATTCCCTTCGGGGTCGCGGGGATATATATATATATATATATATATATATATATGTATATATATATATATATATATATATATATATATATATATATGAAATACTTGACTTGGTGAATTCTAGCTGTAAATATACTCCTCCCCTCTTAACCACGCCCCCAACCACGCCCCCGCCCCAACCACACACCCCCGCACCCACCCCCCACCCCCCGAAATTGGAGGTCTCAAGGTTGGCAAGTATGCTTAGGACACCTCTGAAGGTCTCTTAAATATTGTGGAGAGTAGGAGTGATTCTTAGACTTAAGAAAGTTGATAAATAGCTTTTATTCTTAAGTTTGAGAGTAGGACTAAATTTCGCAAATTCTCAGGACTTAAGTGTAAAATGGCACTCTAAGACGCTTGATAAATACAGCCCCTGATCTACAAAATGTGCAGGCAGCATACCCCTTCTCCTTTGAGCTGTCCTGGATGATCTGAAATTATTTTTTTCCAATCATTTTGGATCTTGCAAGCGTAC
>NC_084561.2:33956323-34006323 GCF_033978685.3 Nerophis lumbriciformis
GGGGTGTATTAGTGCCAAGGCATGGGTAACTTACACATCTGTGAAGGCACCATTACTGCTGAATGGTACATACAGGTTTTGGAGCAACATATGTTGCCATCCAAGCAACGCTACCATGGACGCCCCTGCTTATTTCAGCAAGACAATGCCAAACCACGTGTTACAACAGCGTGGCTTCATAGTAAAAGAGTGCGGGTATTAGACTGGCCTGCCTGTAGTCCAGACCTGTCTCCCATTGAAAATGTGTCGCGCAATATGAAGCCTAAAATACCACAACGCAGTTGAACAACTTAAGCTGTACATCAAGCAAGAATGGGAAAGAATTCCACCTGAAGAGCTTCAAAAATGTGTCTCCTCAGTTCCCAAATGTTTACTGAGTGTTGTTTAAAGGAAAGGCCATGTAACACAGTGGTAAAAATGCCAACTTTTTTGCAATGTGTTGCTGCCATTACATTCCAAATTAATGATTATTTGCAAAAAAAAAATTAAGTGTCTCAGTTTGAACATTAAATATCTTGTCTTTGCAGTCTATTCAATTGAATATAGGTTGAAAAGGATTTGCAAATCATTGTATTCTGTTTTTATTTACGAATTACACAACGTGCCAACTTCACTGGTTTTGGGTTTTGTACATTAAACATGACCAACTTTGGTGTTTATTGTGGATGACCTGGTGATGAGCTGTCAGACTGACACACATTTGTTCTTCCATTCTTCTAGGTAGTATTTATTCCATGGGGTCGACTTAGATCAAACTCCAGCCAATCAGATGTGTTTGGTGTAGAACCCCCCAACACTGCAGCTGCAGATAGAGCCGTCCCAAATATGGCATATGCGCTATTGTCTTGTCTCGCTGGTACACTCACTATTGTCCCTTACCTCAGAGTGTCTTCACTTCCAAAGATCCTCCTGCTCCTCATCCTGTCTGTCACCTACACCGTCGTCATGGAGACCAGCGGTTATCGCCAAGCTGTCGGGTAAGAGTAAAGCTGGTCCCAAACAGCCCTGTTTTAGCCTGCTTTTGAGTTGCCTGATTCATTTAAGAGACAATATCTCTTACAATTACAGTGTACAATAGGAACAACTCCTGACCAGTCAGAAAGAAGATGGGTTGAATTTATTTTGCGTGTATTAAATCAATCAATCAATCAATGTTTATTTATACAGCCCTAAATCACAAGTGTCTCAAAGGGCTGCACAAGCCACAATGACATCCTCGGTTCAGAACCCACATAAGGGCAAGGAAAAACTCACAACCCAGTGGGACTTCAATGTGAATGACTATGAGAAACCTTGGAGAGGACCGCAGATGTGGGTGACCCCACCCCCTCTAGGGGACACCGGATGCAATGGACGTCGAGTACGGGTCTAGCATAATATTGTGAAAGTCCAGTCCATAGTGGATCTAACATAATAGTGAGAGTCCAGTCCATAGTGGGGCCAGCAGGACACCATCCCGAGCGGAGACGGGTCAGCAACGCAGAGATGTCCCCAACCGATGCACAGGCGAGCGGTCCACCCCGGGTCCCGACTCTGGACAGCCAGCACTTCATCCATGGCCAACGGACCTGTGCCCTTCCTTCCACAAGGGAGAGGGGGGCAGAGGAGAAAAGAAAAGAAACGGCAGATCAACTGGTCTAAAAAGGGGGTTTATTTAAAGGCTAGAGTATACAAATGAGTTTTAAGATGGGACTTAAATGCGTCTACTGAGGTAGCATCTCTAACTGTTACCGGGAGGGCATTCCATAGTACTGGAGCCCCAATAGAAAACGCTCTTTAGCCCGCAGACTTTTTTTGGGCTCTGGCAATCACTAATAAGCCGGAGTTCTTTATTGTATTAAAAATCATGTGTTACTTAGGCAGTGTGACCCCAGGATGCAGAGACGGCAGGCAACATCCGGGCAAAACGTATTTTGATTAGAGAAAAATAATATTGAACTAAGGCAACACAAGCATAGCTGCAACAGTAGACCACAGGTGAGCAAAAACTTTGCAAGGCAAGGAAAAATCTTGAGCTGAGCATTATGCAGACAGCACATGAAAAAGACAACAATGAACCAGCGCTGTCCTTCTGACGACGCTAAGCATGCCAACCCTCCTGATTGCCAACCAGGAAAATGTCTATTTCCTGATAACTGTACCCACTTGGCATCCTTTGCAGCCGGTCACCCAGGAAGGAGGGGTGCCCACATCTGCGGCCCCTTCCCAAGGTTTCTGCTTTTTCCCATTTTAGGTTTTGAGTTTTTCCTTCCCCGGACGTGGGTTTCAGATCAAGGGATCTTATAAGATCTAGTGATCTTACAAGGGATGTTATAAGCTGCATTGCGAAATAAGTAGAGATGTCCGATAATATCGGACTGCCGATATCATCGGCCGATAAATGATTTAAAATGTAATATCGGAAATTATCGGTATCGGATTCAAAAAGTTAAATGTATGACTTTTTAAAACGCCGCTGTACGGAGTGGTACACGGACGTAGGGAGAAGTACAGAGCGCCAATAAACCTTAAAGGCACTGCCTTTGCGTGCCGGCCCAATCACATAATATCTACGGCTTTTCGCACACACAAGTGAATGCAAGGCACACATGGTCAACAGCCATACAGGTCACACTGAGGGTGGCCGTGTAAACAACTTTAACACTGTTACAAATATGCGCCACACTGTGAACCCACACCAAACAAGAATGACAAACACATTTCGGGAGAACATCCGCACCGTAACACAACATAAACACGACTTTGTGACTTCCATAATAAATATGGCAGGTTGATATCGGAATCGGTAATTAAGAGTTGGACAATATCGGATATCGGCAAAAAAGCCATTATCGGACATCTCTAGAAATAAGTTATTTACACAGAAATATTTTGTAAATGTTTATTTACATACCCTAATTGTTTCCAAATGGTGCTTGTAACACGGCAGTAAAACGGCTGATCAAACAAAACAGAAGTCATCAACAGTCTCAATAACTCTACTGTGACATCTTGGTGAGTTTGCTGAGGAATTTTTGAAACTGAAACAATACAAAAAGAATACTGTTGTAAGTTAATAATACTGACACAGTAACTTGTGAATGTGTTGGCCTATTAGCTAATCCTAACGATGCTAGCGTCATTACATTACAATAGCCCATACAAATACACATGAAAACACTCAGACACCACACATGGGACGGTTTAGTAACTATGAACAGTTTTAGTTACATTGTAAAACTTACAGACGTTGCTTGGAGTGATGAATGAAGAATCCATACGAGTAGAAATGCTATGGACGGCTGGACTTTACTTCCGCTTGAAAGCACTACCGGTAAATGAAACAACATTGCAACACCTGCAGTGAACAAACGTGTCCAAAAGATGGCGCCGTAGCACAAACACTAAAACACATTCTCAGTGTATATGCCTTTTTTTTTTAAACTATTATTATTTTGGCCTTTTATTACAGTTACTGTACCGTTTTATAGCAGGCACCGGTATAAAAGCCGGACCCACTAAATTTTAGAAGAAAAAAATATGTTTCAAGATATTAGTTATTTACGCGGAAATATTTTATAAATGTTTATTCATATACATGAACTGTTTCCAAACGATGCCTGTAATATGGCAGAAAAATGGCCGATCAAACAAAACAGCAGCCATCGTCACGGACCCACCAGCTGCACATACAAATATGCATGAAAACAGTACTATCAAACATGTGATAGTTTAGTACCGGTAAAATTGAATTGTTTTAGTTATATTGTAAAACTTACAAACATTGCTTGGAGTGATGAATTAAAAAAAACATACAAGTACAATCACTATAGATGCAGACAGAACGGGACTTGTACTTCCGGTTCAAAGCACTAAATCAGGGGTCGGCAACCCACAATGTTGAAAGAGCCATATTGGACCAAAAATACAAAAAAGTAATCTTTCTGGAGCCGCAAAAAATTAAAAGACTTGTATAAGTGTTATAATGATGGCAACACATGATGTAAGTGGCTAATTAGCTATATTAGCCTACTATCAAAATGACTATGTGTCGTTGACTGACGCAAATCTTTGTTGACAAAAATGTTGAAATGTAATATTTATTCTACACCTTTTTACAACATTGGAAAACATTTGTAAAACTTCTCAGAGGGTGAGACAACTCCTGTAAATGACGGTCTTAGAATGACCAAAGGTATAGATGTGTGTGTCCAAGTTAAAGGAAACGGCAGGCTCCCTTCTTCTAATGGATTCATCACAATATTTGCAAGCTGGTTAACATTTGCTGTGGTCTGGAACAACATGGCACTATCAGAAATGCAGTCAATACTACATACAGATAATGTGTCATGAAAAATGAAAACATGGAAAAATAAACTAAATACACAGAGGACATAAGTAAAGGAAATTAAATGAGCTTAAATATACCTACAAACGAGGCATAATGACGCAATATGTACATACAGCTAGCCTAAATAGCATGTTAGCATGGATTAGCTTGCAGTCATGCAGTGACCAAATATGCCTGATTAGCACTCCAACAAGTCAATAACATCAACAAAGCTCACCTTTGTGCATTCACCCACAGTGTCAGGTTCAAACACTGATGACATCTATTAAACAAGACAAGAAGCAAGGAATTAAACAGAGACATAATTAAATTTGGCTCAATTGAGGAGAGACTTCTGGACTGTACACTTTGTACAGTCTCACCACGCTCTTTTATTTGGACTTTCCCTGATTACATAGCAACAGCTGTTTCTAAGGGAGGGGGGTCGTAAACAGCCATCGCCTTTGATTAAAACAGTTCAAAGAAAAGGTCGCCTTGAGGGGAGTCAGGCCTTGCTTCCTCTCCGCTTTGTAGTTCCCGGGTCAAGGCAAAATCTTTCTGTGGATTACAATACATCAAAGAAACAGAACACCTTCATGTTGCTTCCCATCCTACACAGTGGAGTTTTACAAGCCCTTTGATTGGTAAGATCAAAGACAGCTTTTGTCTGCTCGTCGGGAACTCATAGCGACACAAAGTTTTGTGATAATTTAGATACAATTATTCTGACAGTATACAACTTTTGGTGGACAAAATGAGACAAAGAAGGAGTGGCATAAAACACATCTTTCTGTGGCGGCCTGGGAGAAAGTTGTACATGTAAACAAGCTGTTGAGTCACAGTCCACACAACGGAGAGTTCAAGGGCCGCCGAAATTAGTAGGACAAAATGGTGCTCGCCAAATACTCTCATCAGTATAAGCTCAAACATAGTAAACAGAAGGAACTACTGTACTGAGCATAGTGAGTGAACTTGTTGAAAAGATGGCACCATAGCACAAACAGTAATACCCCATTTCAGTGTCTCTGTGGGTGTTTTATGAAAACTATTTGTCGAATACAAAACATTATGGCCGTTAATGAAGAAAAATCTATCAATTAGTTGCCTGGTTTCATAAGCCACAGGGTTCAAAGTGTAGGAATAAAGTATCGGCTTATAGTTCGGAAAATACGGTACTCATGAAATAATACTACTGAAATTAATATGAGGTTATACTTTAAAGTAGTCAGTGTACATCCTTATTGTACTGAACGTGACTCAACACAGCATTTATTGGCTAAATAGCAGGCAAAAGACAATTGAGTCGTGCCTGCAATCAAACGTGGCGGTAACATAGTGATAGTGTGCATAAGTGCTGCCAGTACTGGGGCGCTGTGGTTCATCAAGAGAAACGTAAATGTACTCGTCAGTGACATGGTGGAATTACAAAAAAAACACTCACTAAAATGACAAAAAATTTAAATAAAAAATATACTTTCGGTACAATGTTTTATATTTTACATATGTTGCACCGTTTGCACATTTTGTGTGATTTTTGTTTTTGTAAATATTCATATATTTTGCAATTTTTTAATTCTACTTCATATATTGCCAAGTGTTTTTTGCGTGTTATGATACAATGTTTTACTTTAATCATTGCTATCTTAGCCTTATTTCTTACTAATGTTAGCTGTTTGTATACTAATGCACCAAGACAAGTTCCTTATATGTGTGAATACACTTGGCAATAAAATTCAGATTCTTTAATTTTTAAAAAAAGTTTTATTAGTAACAAATACAACATTTTAAATGAAAATGTTGAAAATGTACAAGACTTTAAGCCAGGTATTTAAAAAAAAAAAAATAGCAAACATACAAACAAATAACCTTCTTAAAATGAGATATAAATTCTAGATTAAAAATGGTAAATTTATGAAAATACATTCTGAGAAAAAATTCATACATTTATATTTTTATTGGGGAAAAGTCTTACATTATTTTTTATTTATTTATTTTTATTAATCAATCCAACAAAATAATACACAATAATACCAGAATAATACAATTCCAATTCCAAAACATTCAGAATAGATAGATAGTACGTCATTGATTCCTTCAGGAGAGTTCCCTCAGGAATAGCAATCAACAGAACAATTGAGAAGACACACAAACATGACACATAACAATCCAAAAGTAGTCAAACAAAAATGAATGATATCAACAACAGTATCAATATTAATGAGTTCAGTTTCTGATTCTGGTCTGTGGTAACAACCATATATTATTTTAAGCAGAAATAGGTGGGTTTTTATAGGTTGATAATACATTTCTAAGCTACATTTCTTTCCTCTACTACTGTATATGTTTCAGGACACATGTGGTGTACTTATGTCCATTTCTGATTCATTTTATTGTACATCCACAATTGAAAGGGTACTTTAGGTTATTGTCCTAATGCACAGGTGTCAAACTCAAAATCTATCCCACCACAGTATTTTATGTGGCCCGCAAAAGCCTAGAAATAATATGCGTTAATAAAATGATTAATATTTTCTTACTAAATATGATTATTTCCTTTTTGACATTAAAAATCATGTACTGCATGCAATTGCACATATTTTAAAATTCAATATTATCAAAATCAAAATATTATATTATCATGTATTCCAAACATATTTTTTGTTAAAATAAAGATAAATACTGTACTTAAATATCTGCTTGACTAATAATTTCAAAACAAATTATCAATCAAACTGTACACTGTAAAATTGACAATAGATTTTACGGTTAAATTCCGCCGACTGAGTTTTTTACTGTAAAATCAACTTTGGTACTGTTTTTTTCCATATACACTAAAACATAAAAAAACTAACAAAAACGACAATTGAAGCAACAATATTTTACTGTTGCATGAATTTTACCTCTAAAAGCAGTGGTATTGTTTTTCCATTCCATTCCATTTATAAAAATAGTTTTAAAAGCGTAAAAAAACCCACTGCTTTTACTGTAAAATCCTGGTGACTGAGCTGCCAATTTTTAAATTAAAGTAAAATTTAAAGATTTTTTTTTGCAGCTTATGTAAAAAAAATATATTGTTAATGTATTATACAAACCCCGTTTCCATATGAGTTGGGAAATTGTTTTAGATGTAAATATAAACGGAATACAATGATTTGCAAATCATTTTCAACCCATATTCAGTTGAATATGCTACAAAGACAAATATTTGATGTTCAAACTGATAAACATTTTTTTTTTTTTTGCAAATAATCATTAACTTTAGAATTTGGTGCCAGCAACACATGACAAATAAATTGTGAAAGGTAGCAATAAATATTGATAAAGTTGAGGAATGCTCATCAAACACTTATTTGGAACATCCCACAGGTGTGCAGGCTAATTGGGAACAGGTGGGTGCCATGACTGGGTATAAAAACAGCTTCCCAAAAAATGCTCAGTCTTTCATAAGAAAGGATGGGGCGAGGTACACCTCTTTGTCCACAACTGTGTGAGCAAATAGTCAAACGGTTTAAGAACAACGTTTCTCAAAGTGCAATTGCAAGAAATTTAGGGATTTCAACATCTACGGTCCATAATATCATCAAAAGGTTCAGAGAATCTGGAGAAATCACTCCACGTAAGCGGCATGGCCGGAAACCAACATTGAATGACCGTGACCTTCGATCCCTCAGACGGCACTGTATCAAAAACCGACATCAATCTCTAAAGGATATCACCACATGGGCTCAGGAACACTTCAGAAAACCACCGTCACTAAATACAGTTTGTCGCTACATCTAAAAGTGCAAGTTAAAGCTCTACTATGCAATGCGAAAGCCATTTATCAACAACATCCAGAAACGCCGCCGGCTTCTCTGGGCCTGAGATCATCTAAGATGGACTCATGCAAAGTGGAAAAGTGTTCTGTGGTCTGACGAGTCCACATTTCAAATTGTTTTTGGAAATATTCAACATCGTGTCATCCGGACCAAAGGGGAAGCGAACCATCCAGACTGTTATCGACGCAAAGTTCAAAAGCCAGCATCTGTGATGTTATGGGGATGCATTAGTGCCCAAGGCATGGGTAACTTACACATCTGTGAAGGCACCATTAATGCTGAAAGGTACATACAGGTTTTGGAACAACATATGCTGCCATCTGAGCGCCGTCTTTTTCATGGACGCCCCTGCTTATTTCAGCAAGACAATGCCAAGCCACATTCAGCACGTGTTACAACAGTGCGGGTACTTTTCTGGTCCGCCTGCAGTCCAGACCTGTCTCCCATCAAAAATGTGTGGCGCATTATGAAGCGTAAAATACGACAGCGGAGACCCTGGACTGTTGAACGACTGAAGCTCTACATAAAACAAGAATGGGAAAGAATTCCACTTTCAAAGCTTCAACAATTAGTTTCCTCAGTTCCCAATTGTTTATTGAGTGTTGTTAAAAGAAAAGGTGATGTAAAACAGTGGTGAACATGCCCTTTCCCAACTACTTTGGCACGTGTTGCAGCCATGAAATTCTAAGTTAATTATTATTTGCAAAAAAAAAAATAAAGTTTATGAGTTTGAACATCAAATATCTTGTCTTTATAGTGCATTCAATTGAATATGGGTTGAAAAGGATTTGCAAATCATTGTATTCCGTTTATATTTACATCTAACACAATTTCCCAACTCATATGGAAACGGGGTTTGTATATACACATGTATATTCATATATTACTCATTGTTAAACGCGGCCCTCTGAGGGCAACCTTAACTGCGATGTGGCCCTCAATGAAAACGAGTTTGACACCCCTGTTCTAAGGTGTCCTTTCCACTGAAATCTAATTTAGGATGGTAATATTTTTTGACAATAACCACAACCTCATTTCACAATAACTCCAGCAAAGTGTATGCATATTTTATTTAGAAAGTTCATGTTTGCCTGTCTTTCAGTGGTGGGTTTTTACACACCCGCGGATATGATCCTGTGTTGGCTGTATTGCTGTTTTCTGGTGCTCTGGTTCTCCACTCAAGACAACTCGACTTGAAGCTACGTCTTGATTATCTATGGGCAACTCAGGTAAGTCTGTTTTGCTTGAAACAAAATATTTGGACCGTCTGTCAGCAGTCGAGTTGCAGATTAGATACAATTCCTGATTTGAATGGTTGTAAAATGGCATTTGGATTGATTCTTTCAGAGGCACACAATCCTTTTGCAAGGAGTGGGTAAAATAAATCTTCCTTGGATTAAAGTAAAACTCACAGAGATACAGTAATAAAGGCATTATTAGACATACTGCATGTTTGGTTTAGGAGTTATGCTTGAAACTATTTTTTATTGCTTCTTTCTCATTATCTCAGGATTCTAAGAACATTACTGTCATATTGAGTAAGAAAAACTATTTTTTGTATTTGCAAATCTTACAAAAGCACATGTTTCTAGTAAAACTCACAAAGATACATTAATACAGGCATTATTATACATATTGCATGTTTGGTTTAGGAGTTATGCTTCAATATTTTTGTTATTGCTTCTTTTACATTATCTAGGGCAGTGATTTTCAACCTTTTTTGAGCGAAGGTACATTTTTGGTACAAAATCCGGAGGCACACCACCAGCAAAAATTATTAAACAACGAAACTCAGTTGACAGTAAAAAGTCGTTGTCGCAATTGTTGGATATGAATTTAAAGCATAACCAAGCATGCATCAATATAGCTCTTGTCTCAAAGTAGGTGTACTGTCACCACCTGTCACATCACGCCGTGACTTATTTGGAGTTTTTTGCTGTTTTCCTGTGTGCAGGGTTTTAGTTCTTGTCTTGCGCTCCAATTTTGGTGGCTTTTTATCTTTTTTTGGTATTTTCCTGGAGCAGTTTCAAGTCTTCCTTTGAGCGAAATTTCCCGCATCTACTTTGTTTTTATCTTTCTTCATGGGGACATTGTCGATTGTCATGTCATGTTCGGATGTACATTGTGAACGCCATTTTTGCTCCACAGTAAGTCTTTGCTGTCGTCCAGCATTCTGTTTTTGTTTACTTTGTAGCCATTTCAGTTTGAGTTTCGTTCTGCATAGCCTTCCCTAAGCTTCAATGCATTTTCTTAGGGGCACTCACCTTTTGTTTATTTTTGGTTTAAGCATTAGACACCCTTTTACCTGCACACTGCCTCCCGCTGTTTCCGACATCTACAAAGCAATTAGCTACCTGCTGCCACCTACTGATATGGAAGAGTATTACACGGTTACTCTGCCGAGCTCTAGACAGCACCAACACTCAACAACAACACATCATTTACAGACTATAATTACTGGTTTGCAAAAAATATTTTTTACCCCAAATCGGTGAAATTAGATCATCTCCCACGGCACACCAGACTGTATCTCACGGCACACTAGTGCGCCGCGGCACAGTGGTTGAAAAACACTGATCTAGGGAGTCTATGAACATTACTGTCATATTGAGTAAAAAAAAAAAAAAGTCTGTATTTGCAAACCTTACAAATTCACATGTTTCTAGTAAAAGTCACACATACATTAATACAGACATTAGACATATTGCATGTTTGGTTTAGGAGTTATGCTTGAAACAATTTTTTATTGCTTCAAACACATTTTCTCAGGATTCTAAGAACAGTACTGTCATATTGAGTAAAAAAAAAACACATTGTGTTTGCAAACTTTACAAAAGCACATGTTTCTAGTAACACTCACACAGATACATTAATTCAGGCAATATTAGACATATTGCATGTCTGGTTTAGGAGTTATACTTGATTAATATTGTTATTGCTTATTTCACATAATCTCAGGATTCTAAGAACATTACTGTCATATTGAGTAAAAAACACATTTGTGTTTGCAAACCTTACAAAAGCACATGTTTCTGGTAAAACTCACAAAGATACATTAATACAGGCATTATTAGACATATTGCATGTTTGGTTTAGGAGTTATGCTTCAATATTTTTGTTATTGCTTCTTTTACATTATCTAGGGATTCTAAGAACATTACTGTCATATTGAGTAAAAAAAACAAATGTTTGTATTTGCAAACCTTACAAATGCACATGTTCCTAGTAAAACTCACACACATACATTAATACAGACATTATTAGACATATTGCATGTTTGGTTTAAGAGTTATGCTTGAAACAATTTTTTATTGCTTCAAAAACATTTTCTCAGGATTCTAAGAACAGTACTATCATATTGAGTAAAAAAAAAATGTTTGTTTGCAAACCTTACAAAAGCACATGTTTCTAGTAAAACTCACACAGATACATTAATATGGGCATTATTAGACATATTGCATGTCTGGTTTAGGAGTTATGCTTGATTAATATTGTTATTGCTTATTTCACATAATCTCAGGATTCTAAGAACATTACTGTCATATTGAGTAAAAAGCAAATTTTTGTGTTTGCAAACCTTACAAAAGCATATGTTTCTGTTTGTGTCACAGAAGTCATCAAAACTATGAATGAACACATGTGGAGTTATGTACTTAACAAAAAAAAGGTGAAATAACTGAAAACATGTTTTATATTCTAGTTTCTTCAAAATACCCACACTTTGCTCTGATTACTTTTTCGCACACTCTTGGCATTCTCTCGATGAGCTTCAAGAGGTAGTCACCTGAAATGCTTTTCACTTCACAGGTGTGCTTGAAGCTCATGGACAGAATGCCTAGAGTGTGCATAGCAGTACAATGTAAATAGTCTTGAAAATAAAGAAAACGCATTGATAAGTTAAGTTAAAGTACCAATGATTGTCACACACACACACTAGGTGTGGTGAAATTTGTCCTCTGCATTTGACCCATCACCCTTGTTCACCCCCTGGGAGGTGAGGGGAGCAGTGGGCAGCAGCGGTGCCGCGCCCGGGAATAATTTTTGGTGATTTAACCCCCAATTCCAACCCTTGATGCTGAGTGCCAAGCAGGGAGATAATGGGTCCCATTCTATAGCCTTTGGTATGACTCGGCCGGGGTTTGAACTCACAACCTACCGATCTCAGGACGAACACTCTAACCACAAGGCCACTGAGTAGGTTGAATGAGAAGGTGTGTCCAAACTTTTGGCCTGTACTGTACCTGTATAATATTCTTTAATGTTGGACCTCCAGAATCAGCATTTGGGTCAACTAGGTGAAATTAGGTCTGAAAACCTTTGACAAGTTAACTTCATGACCGTCCACACCCATTAGGACGTTTCAAAGTGTAAAATACGATCCACCTTGAAGACGGACTATTTTATTTTGAAAGTAAACCGGATCATTTATTTTGTGTTTGTGCATGACTTCCTGTCCAACGCAAGCAACTTTTAGCTGAATAGTGTTGCGGCGAACGTCAAAAATAGAAGCTCTGCGTATATTTACCGCATGGACCCGTAACGGAAACCCCGCAGTGGTGCCGTACCGCAGGCTGTGGAAATGGACACATTGACTTGAATAAAAACAGAAAGAGTCCGCCGGCCTGCCGGTTGCGCAACGCAGCCATGACGCGTCCTGTGGAAATCAGGGGTAAGCCTGACTGCTGCACAGCAAGGAGGTTTTGAGTCGAATCCGACCTGGATCTTTTTTGTTCAGGGATTCTCAAACTGTGATAAGTGTACCGCTATTGGTATGCGAGCCAAATATGCCAAATAATCACTTGATTAAAGGCCTACTGAAATGCGATTTTCTTATTCAAACGGGGATATCAGGTCCATTCTATGTGTCATACTTGATCATTTTGCGATATTGCCATATTTTTGCTGAAAGGATTTAGTAGAGAACATCGACGATAAAGTTCGCAACTTTTGGTCGCTGATAAAAAAGCCTTGCCTGTACCGGAAGTAGCAGACGAGTAGCGTGATGTCACAGGTTGTGGAGCTCCTCACATCTGCACATTGTTTACAATCATGGCCACCAGCAGCGAGAGCGATTCGGACCGAGAAAGCGACAATTTCCTCTTTAATTTGAGCAAGGATGAAAGATTTGTGGATGAGGAAAGTGAGAGTGAAGGACTAGAGGGCAGTGGGAGCGATTCAGATAGAGAAGATGCTGTGAGAGGCGGGTGGGACTTGATATTTAGCTGGGAATGACTAAAACAGTAAATAAACACAAGACTTATATATACTCTATTAGCCACAACACAACCAGGCTTATATTTAATATGCCACAAATTAATCCCGCATAACAAACACCTCCCCCCTCCCGTCCATATAACCCGCCAATACAACTCAAACACCTGCACAACACACTCAATCCCACAGCCCAAAGTACCGTTCACCTCCCCAAAGTTCATACAGCACATATATTTCCCCAAAGTCCCCAAAGTTACGTACGTGACATGCACATAGCGGCACGCACGTACGGGCAAGCGATCAAATGTTTGGAAGCCGCAGCTGCATGCGTACTCACGGTAACGTGTCTGCGTATCCAACTCAAAGTCCTCCTGGTAAGAGTCTCTGTTGTCCCAGTTCTCCACAGGCCAATGGTAAAGCTTGACTGTCATCTTCCGGGAATGTAAACAATGAAACACCGGCTGTGTTTGTGTTGCTGCAGTCGGCCGCAATACACCGCTTCCCACCTACAGCTTTCTTCTTTGCTGTCTCCATTGTTCATTGAACAAATTGCAAAAGATTCACCAACACAGATGTCCAGAATACTGTGGAATTTTGCGATGAAAACAGACGACTTAATAGCTGGCCACCATGCTGTCCCAAAATGTCCTCCACAATCCGTGACGTCACGCGCTGACGTCATCATACCGAGACGTTTTCAGTAGGATATTTTGCGCGAAATTTAAAATTGCACTTTAGTAAGCTAACCCGGCCGTATTGGCATGTGTTGCAATGTTAAGATTTCATCATTGATATATAAACTATCAGACTGCGTGGTCGGGAGTAGTGGGTTTCAGTAGGCCTTTAAAGTACAGTGTTTTATTCAAACAGTGTCACTGTTCAAACAGTGTGTAATGTTACAGTGGCCATACTGTATATTTGTTAAATAACACCTTTGCTTTGTTTTTAATGAATACTTAGGCCTACTATGCTACGTATTCTAATGTTGGTCATTATGGTGGTACATGGAGAGCCCATTTTTTCTGAGGTGGTACATCTTTCCTCCTCGTCCCCCAAGTTTTCTCTGGGTACTGTGGTACCTTCCCCGCAGTCACAAAATTTGCAACCTCTGTGAATTGGATACTTTAATTTTCCCATAGGTGTAAATGTGGGTGTGAGCGGTTGTTTTTCTATGCGCCCTCTTATTGACAGCTGGCCAGTTGGATGAGTGGTAGAAAATTAATGACTAGATGATGTAATTAGGGTTGCACGGTATACCGTATAGTACCGAGAGCTGATGGGAAACTTTTCAACCTTGCCCGTTTTGCGCTCCAAGTCCAAGGTGACCAGTGTCCTCCTGAGGGAAATGCTTTTTGCTGATGATACAGCTCTAGCATCCCACACCGAGTCCGGGCTCCAGAGGCTGATGGACAGGCTTTCATCTGCCTGTAAAGAGTTTGGTCTCACCATCAGCCTAAAGAAGACCAATGTCATGGGCCAAGATGCTGAAACTCCACTCTCCATCTCCGTCGACAATCAGACTCTGGAATGTGTCAACACCTTTACATACCTTGTTTTCCGCAATCTTGTCACTCGACACAGAACGTGCCACCCGTCTTGCGAGAGCCGCCACAGTGATGGCCAGGCTGTCCAAAAGAGTATGGTCGAACAACCAGCTATCCACGCGCACTAAACTCCAGGTCTATCAAGCCTGCGTCAACGAGGCCTGGACCACCTACACCAGACATGAGAAACAGCTAAACAGCTTCCACCTGCGCTGTCTTCGCCGCATCCTGGGAATCTCATGGCAGGACAAAGTTCCCAACATGGAACTTGTAGATCGTGCTCACTCCACCAGCCTGTTCACCATGCTCAGCCAACGCCGCCTCAGATGGCTTGGCCATGTCCACAGGATGGACCCCAGCCGGTCTCCCAGAGCTGTCCTGTACGGCTAACTGTCAATAGGCTCCAGACCCCTTGGTCGCCCCCGACTGCGTTTCAAGGACGTGTGCAAACGTGACATGAAACAGGCAGGCATCGACCACAACTGGGAGGAAGCTGCAAAAGACCGCGACGTTTGGAGGCAGACTGTTGCTACAGGAACCCACTATGCCGAGGAGAAGCACATCTCCTTGTTGCAGGCGAGGAGACAAAAGCGGAAACTGCGTGACGTGGGACCTGCTCTTGTGTCAGAACCCTCCCCATACGTCTGCGCCAACTGCACCAGAGACTGTCACTCCAGAGTGGGGCTGTACAGCCACAGCCGCCGCTGCAAGAAAGAATGAACTCCCCCAGGCGCAACCCATCGTCACTACTGACGGACGGATGCCTATGACCGTATGGAAGTCGCTTCCTAGCGGTCCCACTGACAGACACTTAACAGGAGCCAAGCGTGCCGTTGAAACAAAGTTTTAATGCACATATGTTTTTATCAAAATCTTTTTGGTTCGCAGAACGTGACCTTTCAGTCGCGTCCGTATCCTCTCTCTCCCTCTGCTCCCGGCTGATCACTGTTAAAGACGACAGATGATTAGATTACCACGTACCACCTGTGCAATCTAATCACCTGCCAGCTGTGTCTCGCCGTCAGCACATGCCCCGCCCCTATCCAATGGTGCTCCGCCCTCAACATCATCGACAGAGGCGGTGACCTTTGCTCCTGCAGGCGCGCTGATCACATTCTCCCTCCACATACCGCAATACTAATGAATCATATTCGGTACTATACTGCCTCTGAAAAGTACCGGTCCACCACACCCCGGCCCCCCGTCGTCGTCACGTTGTGTCATTGCTGGTTTTACGAGCAGAGGAGCATGTTCGGCAGCGCACAATCACAGAGTACTTACAAGCAGACACAGTGTGTAGACAGAAAAGGGAGAACGGACGCATTTTGGCTTAAAAACTAAAGATAAAGGTGAAGTTATAACACCGAAACGCCCTCAGGAAAAGGTGCTTTAAGACATGGCTAGCTAGCAGCTAAAGTCCAGCCGCAGTCTGCAGTGTTTTAGCTACTTCTAAATCCCTAATCCTCGCCTCTATGGCGACACATAAAGTATGTTTCTTACAAGTATCATCCCTGCAGGACGAGGAATAGCTAAACATGCTTCACTACACACCGTAGCTCACCGGCGTCACAATGTAAACAAACGCCATTGGTGGATCTACACCTAACATCCACTGTAATGATACCAAGTACAGGAGTGTATCTAGCAGTGACGTGCGGTGAGGTTGATGGCTGGTGAGGCACTGACTTCATCACAGTCAGATTTACAAACATATGAACCCTAAAGAGTATCTTATTCACCATTTGATTGGCAGCAGTTAACGGGTTATGTTTAAAAGCTCATACCAGCATTCTTCCCTGCTTGGCACTCAGCATCAAGGGTTGTAATTGGGGGTTAAATCACCAAAAATTATTCCCGGGCGCGGTGCCGCTGCTGCCCACTGCTCCCCTCACATCCCAGGGGGTGATCAAGGGGATGGGTCAAATGCAGAGGACAAATTTCATTACACCTAGTGTGTGTGTGACAATCATTGGTACTTTAACTTAACTTTAACTTTACACATACAAACTGTAGCACACAAAAAAGCACATTTAATTAAAAAAACGTTATTATGAGATAGGCTCCAGCGCCCCCCGCGACCCCAAAGGGAATAAGCGGTAGAAAATGGATGGATGGATATTATGGTCTTACCTTTACTTATGAATGAAGTCCACAACTAAAGCCCTCACTTAAACTTTCCACGTGCAAAATTGAATCTATTAAAAAAGTGTAACCGAGGGTTTATAAATGTCGCCTATACTGTATGAAACTACAAAATAACAAACACGGAGGCTCCAGTTTACACGAGGACCACTTTATTTACCTTCTTTCAAAAACCTCCGCTCCACTACAACATGTCATCACTTCCGCTCTTGGCGCCTTCAAAATAAGAGCTCAAGGCATATACTGTATAACCGCATAACAGGAACTTAACATCACAAAGAGGAAAGCCCATGAAAATAGGTTACAAAAGTTATTTAATAAGAAGCCAAAAAGTGCAAAAACAATAATGTTCGTGTTGGAGGAGTTGTGAATTAGATACACCTGCAATCTGCAGGTGTACCTAATGTTGTGGCCATGCAGTCATTCACAACTCATCCAACACGAACATTATTGTTTTTGCACTTTTTGGCTTCTTATGAAATCACTTTTTTAAATAGATTCAATCTTGCACGTGGAAAGTTTAAGTGTGGGCTTTAGTTGATATAACAATTCTACGGCGGGGGTGCAGGAGGCGGGGTTACTGGAGCCTCAGCCAGTGCGTCTTTTGCAGCCGTTTTATGATCGCTCAGCACAAGAAATACGTTACACACATACAGTTGTTGACAAAATACACTGTACATTATATACCTCAGCTAACTAAACTATGGAAATGTATAATATAATTCATACAGCAATACAGTCTCACTGCACAGCAGGCCAGCAGTTAGCCGAGTCCGGAATCCATGTTGAGGCACTGAGTGACGTGCCTCAACTGGCTGCTGTTCACCGCACCGTCTCTTCTCAGTATTTGAACGGCAAATGTGAAAATTCAGCGATTTTGAATAAAAATCATCTAAAACTGGTGAAGTTAAATGGAAAATAACTTTATAGTATAATCACTGGATACATATAACAATTTAATTATTTTTTTTTCTTTTTACATTTTTTTTCTTTCCATGATGGCAGGTGAGGCGGTGCCTCACCTGCCTCTAGTGACTGCACGTCACTGGTATCTAGTCAATACTACTATGATTACATCGATATTTTTTAGCATCACAAAATCGTCTTTTGTTTATTTTTTTATTTATGTTATGTTTATAAACTCAGGGAATATGTCCCTGGACACATGAGGACTTTGAATATGACCAATGTATGATCCTGTAACTACTTGGTATCGGATTGATACCAAATTTGTGGTATCATCCAAAACTAATGTAAAGTAGACAAACAACAGAAGAAAAAAATTATTATTACATTTTAACAGAAGTGTAGATAGAACTTGTTAAAAGATAAATTAAGCTTATATTAACAGTAAATAAACAAGTAGATTAATAATTCATTTTCTACCACTTATCCTTAATAATTTTGCCAAAATAATAGAATGATAAATGACACAATATGTTACTGGATACGTCAGCAGCTAAATTAGGAGCCTTTGTTTGCTTACGTATTACTAAAAGACAAGTTGTCTTGTATGTTCACTATTTTATTTAAGGACAAACTTGCAATAAGAAACATATGTTTAATGTACCCTAAGATTTTTTGTTAAAATAAAGCCAACGATGCAATTTTTTGTGGTCCCCTTTCTTTAGAAAAGTATCGAAAAGCATCAAAATAATGTTGGTACCGGTACCAAAATATTGGTATCAGGACAACAGTAGATGTAATTAGTTCATGTCTGATCAACATTTGCTGAATATTCAATACCAATATTTTCCGACCCCTTGCATACTAGTTGGTTTCCACCCATATTTTTTGATCCATGAAAATGGAAATCATTTTTACATGTCTTTGTGGGGATGTACAGTAATGCATAAAAAATCACACATTTAATTGTGTTCTGTTTTCATCGTATGTCTGCTTAAATTTGTCATCTGTGACAGTTACAGAAAACAAGGTTATTCAGAGATAGTTCAACATGTTCTTGAAAGCCTATTATGACGGTTTGTATGTGTGCTCACATCACAGTTGTGTGGGGAATTAATGTCACTTTATTTGCACATATAGACTTTGACCAGTGTTAAAAATGAAAGAGACTGCTGCCATCTAGTGGGGGTAACACGCAATTCCATCTATGGCTGTGGCACAACAAAGCATTGTTTTTTTTACAGATAAATTTGACGTTTTTACTTGCAGGCATTTACTGTATGAGGGGGAAGTCAGAAATGTGAAGGAGGCATCACATGTACACGCTGCTCCGTCATGCACTTTTTTGCTGTGCTATACAGTAGTCCATCCATCCATTTTCTACCGCTTATTCCCTTTGGGGTCGCGGGGGGCGCTGGAGCCTATCTCAGCTACAATAGTAACATTGCTTTATTCATAGAATTTGGTTGTTCGCTACAGTATAGTCCTGATTTACCAAGATCCAAATACTACCAGCTAAACAGCATGAGCAATCGATAAAATAGTGTCTACTAGTGTTGTCCCGATACCAATAATTTGGTACTGGTACTGGCACCAAAAATATTTTGATACTTTTCAGTACTTTTCCATACTTTTTCTAGATAAAGGGGACCATGAATTGATTAACGTGGACCCCGACTTAAACAAGTTGAAAAACGTATTCGGGTGTTACCATTTAGTGGTCAATTGTACGGAATATGTACTGTACTGTGCAATCTACTAATAAAAGTCTCAATCAATCAATCAATCAAACCACAAAAAATTACGTTACTGTCTTTATTTTAACAACAAATTTTAGGGTACATTAAACATATGTTTCTTATTGCAGTTAAGTCCTTAAATAAAATAGTGAACATACAAGACAACTTGTCTTTTAGTAGTAAGTAAGCAAGCAAAACCTCTTAATTTAGTCTGCTGAATAGTCTGGGATAGTGTTGTCCCGATACCAATATTTTAGTAATGGTACCAAAATGTATTTCGATACTTTTCGGTACTTTTCTAAATAAGAAGAACCACAAAAAAATGTCATTATTGGCTTTATTTTAACTAAAAATCTTATGGTACATTAAACATATGTTTATTATTGCAATTAAAGAACAATTGTGTCCTTAAATAAAATAGTGAACATACTAGACAACTTGTCTTTTAGTAGTAAGTAAACAAACAAAGACTCCTAATTTAGTCTGTTGACATATGCAGTAACATATTGTGTCATTTATCATTCTATTTGTCAAAATTATGAGGGACAAACTGTAAAAAAATATCATTAATCTACTTGTTCATTTGTGTTAATATCTGCTTACTTTCTCTTTTAACATGTTCTATTTACACTTCTGTTACAATGTATTAATCACTTTTTCTTCTGTTTGGATACTTTGCATTAGTTTTGGATGATACCACACATTTGGGTATTAATCCGATACCAAGTAGTTACAGGATTCAAAGTCCTCATGTGTCCAGGGACATATTTTCTGAGTTTATAAACATAATATAATTTTTTTTTTAAATGAAAGAAGATGTTTTGATGCCAAATAATATCGACGTAATCATAGTAGTATCGACTAGATACGGTCATGTACTTGGTATCATTACAGTGGATGTCAGGTGTCGATCCACCAATGGCGTTTATTTACATTTTGATGCCGGTGAGCTACGGTGTGTAGTGAAGCATGTTTAGCTATTCCTTGTCCTGCAGGGATGATACTTGTAAGAAACGTACTTTATTTGTCGCCATGGAGACGAGGATTAGTGATTTAGAAGTAGCTAAAACACTGCAGACTGTGGCTGGACTTAAGCCGCTAGCTAGCTAGCTATGTCTTAAAGCACCTCTTCCTGAGGGCGTTTCAGTGTTATAACTTCACCTTTATCGTTAGTTTTTAAGTCAAAATGCGTCTGTTCTCCCTTTTCTGTCTACACACTGTGTCTGATTGTAACGGTGACTGTGCGCTGCCGACCATGCTCCTCTGCTCGTAAACCAGCAATGACACGACGTGACGACAACAGGGGTGCGGTGGGGATGTGGGACCGGTACTTTTCAGAGGTAGTATAGTACCGAATATGATTCATTTGATGGATGGATGGGTTTTTGTACTGACAAGTAAGATTTCGGTTTTATTACTATTGAGTTGAAGGAAATTGGATGAGAACCAATGCTTGAGTTCACTGAGGCAGTCTGTAAGGGAGGAAGGAGGAAGAGAAGCAGTTGGTTTGGTTGAGATGTCATCCGCATAACAGTGAAAATGTATTATAAATTTACGGAAAATATTGCCAAGGGGAAGAATGTAAATGATAAAAAGCAGGGGACCAAGAACAGAGCCCTGGGGGACACCAGAGGAAACGGGAGACGGAGGGGATTTGAATGAACGGAGTTGAACAAACTGAGTGTGGTCGGAGAGATATGATCTAAACCAGTGTGCTTGTGATGCCAATACTGTGCAATCTAAGGAGGAGGACAGTGTGGGATGATCAAAAACTTGGTCCCCATTTCAATAGATAACCAGTGTGTGTGTGTGTGTGTGTGTGTGTGCGTGTGTGTGCACGCGACTGATTCTGCTCAGGCGGAAGAGGAGAGAGATGACATGGAGAAAGTAAAACTGGACAACAAGAGGATCCTGTTCAACCTGCTCCCAGCACACGTGGCTCAACACTTCCTTATGTCAAACCCCAGGAACATGGTAAGCATCCACCGGCATGTTCAGACAGGATCAGCAGTCGGAAAATAGTTGACAACAATCAACACAAACAAAAGGTTTGCAGCACACTTGAATTCAGCAGGGACTCAAAAGTCTCTGAGTGTAACCCCAAACCCTAACTCAATCCTAACTCCCCCATATTTATTACAATTGCTGTCTTTGTACTCTCATGCGAGAGCATTTCACTCATGTGACCAGTCCCTCCTGCATTGTCCCAGGACAAGAAAAAAAAAAGAGAGGATACAAAACATTTGCAGTTGGAGGCCCCAAAATATGGAACTCTCTCCCCATGCAAATTAAAATCTGTTGAATCAGAATTTAAAACACACTTAAAAAAACAATCTGAGCTAGACTTTTTTGAGTACTTGTACTCGTATTCGCTTGTGTTTGTCACAATGTAAACAAACGCCATTGGTGGATCTACACCTAACATCCACTGTAATGATACCAAGTACAGGAGCGTATCTAGTCAATACTACTATGATATTTTTTAGCATCACAAAATCTTCTTTTGTTTATTTTTTCATTTATATTATGTTTATAAACTCAGGAAATATGTCCCTGGACACATGAGGACTTTGAATATGACCAATGTATGATCCTGTAACTACTTGGTATCGGATTGATACCCACATTTGTAGTATCATCCAAAACTAATGTAAAGTATCCAAACAACAGAAGTGTTGACAAAATAATAGAATAACAAATGACACAATATGTTACTGCATATGTCAGCACCCAAATTAGGAGCCTTTGTTTGCTTACTTACTAATAAAAGACGAGTTGTCTAGTATGTTCACTATTTAATTTAAGGATACAATTGTTCTTCAACTGCAATAAGAAGCATATGTTTAATGTACTCTAAGATTTTGTGTTAAAATGAAGCCAATAATGCAATATTTTGTGGTCCCCTTTATTAAAAAAAGTATCGAAATACATTTTGGTACCGGTACCAAAATATTGGTATCGGGACAACCCTACCACCAACGCAAACCCTAACCCCCTAACCACAGCCCAACTATAACCATAACCATTATCCTACCCTAACATAACTTAATACAGTGTTTTTCAACCTTTTTTGAGCCGAGGCACATTTATTTCATTGAAAAAATCCAAAGGCACACCACCAGCAGAAATCATTAAAATGTGGAACTCGATATTGACAATAAAAAGTCGTCGGATATGACTTCAAACCATAACTAAGCATGCATCACTATAGCTCTTGTCTCAAAGTAGGTGTACTGTCACCACCTGTCACATCACACCCTGACTTATTTGGATTTTTTTATTACGGACCTTCGATCCCTCAGGCGGTATGGCATCAAAAACCGACATCAGTGTGTAAAGGATATCACCACATGGGCTCAGGAACACTTCAGAAAACCACTGTAAGTAACTACAGTTGGTTGCTACATCTGTAAGTGCAAGTTAAAACTCTACTATGCAAAGCCAAAGCCATTTATCAACAACACCCAGAAACGCGGCCGCCTTCGCTCGGCCCGAGCTCATCTAAGATGGACTGATGCATAGAGGAAAAGTGTTCTGAGGTCTGACAAGTCCACATTTCAAATTGTTTTTGGAAACTATGGACGCCGTGTCCTCCGGACCAAAGAGGACAAGAACCATCTGGATTGTTATAGGCGCAAAGTTCAAAAGCCAGCATCTGTGATAGTATGGGGGTGTATTAGTGCCCAAGATATGGGTAACTTACACATCTGTGAAGGCACCATTAATCCTGAAAGGTACATACAGGTTTTGGAGCAACATATGTTGCCATCCAAGCAAAGTCTTTTTCATGGACGCCCCTGCTTATGTCAGCAAGACAATGCCAAGCCACGTGTTACAAAAGTGTGGCTTCATAGTAAAAGAGTGCGGGTACTAGACTGGCCTACCTGTAGTCCAGACCTGTCTCCCATTGAAAATGTGTGGCGCATTATGAAGCCTAAAATACCACAACGGAGACCCCGGACTGTTAACAACTTAAGCTGTACATTAAGCAAGAATGGGAAATAATTCCACCTGAAAAGCTTCAAAAATTGGTCTACTCAGTTCCCAAACGTTTACTGAGTGTTGTTAAAAGGAAAGGCCATGTAACACAGTG
Organism: Nerophis lumbriciformis; assembly: GCF_033978685.3. Classification (NCBI taxonomy): domain Eukaryota; kingdom Metazoa; phylum Chordata; class Actinopteri; order Syngnathiformes; family Syngnathidae; genus Nerophis; species Nerophis lumbriciformis. The sequence continues at coordinate 33,980,089 of NC_084561.2, forward strand.
GTAAAAATGCTCCTGTGCCAACTTTTTTGCAATGTGTTGCTGCCATTAAATTCTAAGTTAATGATTATTTGCAAAAATAATTAAGTTTCTCAGTTCGAACATTAAATATCTTGTCTTTGCAGTCTATTTAATTGAATATAAGTTGAAAAGGATTTGCAAATCATGGTATTCCGTTTTTATTTACGAATTACACAACGTGCCTACTTCACTGGTTTTGGGTTTTGTACATTCACTCGTGAGAACGTTCAAGTAAAACGTTTAAAAATGTTCGTGAATGACATTCCAACAGTAAAATTGCATTAGTGTACACATTTTGGGTCTTTTCTTGAGCTAAATTCAGTTATGGAAGTGAGTAATCACCTGTGATTAATCATGATTAATCTGAATTTTAAAATCTGTTCTGATAAAAAAAAAATAAAAAAAAATTGGACATTCTTACTTATAATATATTATAATTAGGGCCGTCAAAAATAACAAGTTATCTTGAATGATTAATCACACAATTGACTTTGACCGCATATGTTCCTTTTCTTTAGATCAAACTGTTACCAGAATTTGATCAAATTAACGCCATACATACAAGTAAAACATTTTTAAAAATGCTTCTGTATGACATTCTGACAATAACATTGCATTTGTGTACACATATTTGGTCTTTTTTTGGATTGATTTAAATGACATAAACAATTTACTTAATTTACTGTAATTAATCAAAAAATATACATATTTAAAAGTGTGATTAATCTGATTTAAAAAAAATAACAGGACTACCCTCCCTCTCGGTGTCGCGGGGGGTGCTGGAGCCTATCCCAGCTGCATGCGGTCGGAAGGCGGGGTACACCCTGGACTAGTCGCCACCTCATCGCAGGGCCAACACAGATAGACAGACAACATTCACACTCACATTCACACACTGGAGCCAATTTAGTGTTGCTAATCAACCATTCTACAAAATAAAATAAAAGTTTATAAAAATACCACAGAGTAGTAAATTGCTTTGGTTCATGGCAGAGACCAGGGATTCAAGCATTTAAGAAAGAATAAATTGAAAGAATTAAATTTTTAGAAAATGCAGATGGTAAAAAAAAAAAAGCTGTGTGCCGAAGATGCCCCACTTTGGCTTAGAGCACATGTGGCTATTTAGTGCCGCCCTAGTGGCTCCCTGGAGCATTTTTAAAAAAGGATTGAAAATCAAATCAAATCAAATCAACTTCATTTATAAAGATGGAAAAAGATAGGAGGAAAAATATTTTAGATTTTTGTTTGAGAACAAACATGAGACAAACCTTCCCAATTGTTAGAAAGCCCACTGTTTAATGTTTGTGTGTATGCTTCACTGATGACAGTATGTGGTGAACATCGTTTTGTCCTACTGATTTTGGCGATTCTTGAACTCACCACTGTGATGCAACAGTTTGTTTACATGTAAAATCTTCCACTCCTTCTTTGTCTCGTTTTGTCCACCAAACTTTTTATGCTGTGCGTGAATGCACAAAGGTGCGCTTTGTTGATGTTATTGACTCGTTGGAGTGCTAATCAGGCATATTTGGTCAGTGCATGACTGCAAGCTAATCAATGCTAACATGCTATTTATGCTAGCTGTATGTACATATTGCATCATTATGCCTCATTTGTGGTTATATTTGAGCTCATTCAATATCCTTTAATATTATCCTCTTTGTATATAATTTAGTTTTGCATGTCCCATGACACATTATCTGTATGTAATATTGGCTGCATTTCAGATAGTTGTTTGTGTGCCATGTTGTTCCAGACCACAGCTAACATTACCTAGCTTGCCAAAGATTGGACTAAATCCATTAGAACAGGGGTCGGCAACCCGCGGCTCCGGAGCCGCATGCGGCTCTTTGATCACTCTGATGCGGCTCAGCTGCATATTTGCTAACCCTCCCGATTTTTCCGGGAGACTTCCGAATTTCAGTGCCTCTCTCGAAAATCTCCCGGGGCAACAATATTGAGGGCGTGCTTTTAGCGTCTGATTTTACACCATCTGCGTGCCGGCCCAGTCACATGTTGTATTCAGGCTCTGCCCTTCACACGCAAATGACTGCAAGCATACTTGGTCAACAGCCATACAGTTCACACTGAGGGTGGCCGTATAAAACAACTTTAACACTGTTACAAATATGCGCCACACTGTGAACCCACACCGAACAAGAATGACAAACACATTTCTGGAGAACAGCCGCACCGTAACACAACATAAACACAACAGAACAAATGCCCAGAACCCCTTGCAGCGCTAACTCTTCCGGGCTACATTATACACCTCCGCTACCACCAAACCCCGCCCACCTCAACCGACGCACGGAGGGGGGAGGGGGGGTTGATGTGTGGGGAGGTTGGGGGGGGGGGCGGGGTTTGGTGGTAGCGGTGTTGTATAATGTAGCCCCTGAAGAGTTAGTACTGCATGGGATTCTGGGTATTTGTTCTGTTGTGTTTATGTTGTGTTACGGTGCGGATGTTCTCTAGAAATGTGTTTGTCATTCTTGTTTGGTGTGGGTTCACAGTGTGGCGCATATTAGTAAGTGTTAAAGTTGTTTTATACGGCCACCCACAGTGTGACCTGTATGGCTGTTGACTAAGTATGCATTGCCGTCACCTATGTGTGTCTTCAGAAGCCGCATATAACATGTAACTGGGCTGGCAGGCTATTTATACAGCCTGTAGAGGGCGCTAAAGACAGTGCCATCACGGCACGCCCTTATTATTGTTGTTTGGGTGAAAATCAGCAGACATTCAAGAGAATTGTTGCCCTGAATTTCGGGAGTCACCCGGAAAAATTGGGAGGGTTGGCAAGTATGACGCTGTCAAGCGCCATTCAAATAGAACTCGCGAAATAACGTCTCGCAGGCCGCATGTCTGTTTTATACATAGTACAAAGCAAAAAAAAAACTGAATGCAGTGTTATTTCATTTTAAATTTCAAAAGAGTTTTGTGGCTCCCATTGTTTTCTTGAATTTGTGAAACGGGTCAAAATGGTTCTTTGAGTGGTAAAGGTTGCCGACCCCTGTTATAGAAGAACCCGTTTCCTTTAACTTGGACACACACATCTATACCTTTGGTCTTTAAAAGACAGTCATTTCCAGGAGTTATCTCACCTTCTGAGTAGCCTCTGATTTACTAATGGTTTCTAATGTTGTAAAAATGTGTAGAATAAATATTACATTTCAACATTTCTGTCAACGAAGATTTGCTTCAGCCTGTGACACATAGTTATTTTGATAGTAGGCTATTATAGCTAATATAGACACTTATATCATATGTTGCCTTCATTATAACACTTATAGAAGACTTTTAAAGTCATTGTGATATTAGGCTATTATATCAGTGACGTGCGATGAGGTTCATGACTGGTGAGGCACTGACTTCATCACAGTCAGATTTACAAACATATGAACCCTAAAGAGTATCTTATTCACCATTTGATTGGCAGCAGTTAACGGGTTATGTTTAAAAGCTCATACCAGCATTCTTCCCTGCTTGGCACTCAGCATCAAGGGTTGGAATTGGGGGTTAAATCACCAAAAATTATTCCCGGGCGCGGCGCCGCTGCTGCCCACTGCTCCCCTCACCTCCCAGGGGGTGATCAAGGGGATGGGTCAAATGCAGAGGACACATTTCACCACACCTAGTGTGTGTGTGTGACAATCATTGGTACTTTAACTTAACTTTAACTTTACACATACAAACTGTAGCACACAAAAAAGCACATTTAATAAAAAAAACGTTATTATGGTCTTACCTTTACTTATAAGTGCGGGAACAGTGGTGTTGGTGTTGGAGGAGTTGTGAATGAATGAAATATGAAATCCGTGCTGCAGTCTGCAGGTGTACCTAATGTTGTGTCCCTGCAGTCGTTCACGGCTCCTCCGGCGCGAGCAATGTTGTTTTTGAACTTTTTGGCTTCTTGTTAAGTGACTTTTTTTGGGTGGATTCGGTCTTGCACGTGGAGGGTTCGGGTGTGGGCTTTGGTTGGTGTGGCGCTCCCGTCGGGGGGTGCAGTCTGCGGCGAAGGTGCCTTAACCGGCACCAGGAGGCGGGGTTACGCGAGCCTCAGCCAGTGCGTCTTCGCAGCAGTTTTATGATCGCTCAGCACAAGAAATACTTTACACACATACAGTTGTTGACAAAATACACTGTACATTATATACCTCAGCTAACTAAACTATGGAAATGTATAATATAATTCATATAGCAAAACGGTGTCACTGCACAGCAGGCCAGCAGTTAGCCGAGTCCGCAATCCATGGTGAGGCACAAATGAGTGACGTGCCTCAACTGGCTGCTGATCACCGCACCGTCTCTTCTCAGTATTTAAACGGCAAATGTGAAAATTCAGCGATTTTGAATAAAAATAATCTAAAACTGGTGAAGTTAAATGGAAAATAACTTTATAGTATAATCACTGGATACATATAACAATTTAATTTTTTTTTTTTTTCTTTTTACATTTTTTTTCTTTCCATGATGATGACTGCACGTCACTGTATTATAGCTAATATAGACACTTATGTCATGTGTTGCCTTCATTATAAGACTTATATACGGCTTTTCATTTTTAGGGGGCTCTAGACAGTTTTGCTCTTTTGTATTTTTGGTCCAATGTGGCTCTTTCAACATTTTTGGTTGCCGACCCCCGGCTTAGAGTATATATCAGTACAGTATCACTTTTTACATTGTCACTTTTCACTTAAAAAAAACAACTTCATACATTTTTCCTTCAAATAAAATGTAATGATACATTTTAATAAACTTTGAATTGTGTTGCCATGCTTTTAGACCATTTTTGGATGTCAAGCCATGAAACCAACGCAAACAATATTCTCTGAATCTCTGTCCCCACCAGGACTTGTACTACCAGTCCTACGCTCAGGTTGGAGTACTGTTTGCTTCAATCGCTAACTTCAATGACTTCTACATTGAGTTGGATGGAAACAACATGGGAGTTGAGTGTCTCCGGCTGCTCAATGAGATCATAGCTGACTTTGATGAGGTAAACGCCTTGGTTATTATCTGGATTTAGACTTAGACTTAGACTTCAACAAACTTTATTGATCCACAAGGGAAATTGTTCCACACAGTAGCTCATTTTAGTGGAGGCCCTTAAAGGTATTTTCGTTCACTTTTGTCTAAAAGCGCCAAATTTGGCACAGGTGTAGCTCAGGGCATACTTAAATGATTTGGCTAGGGCGCCCGCACCGGTGACCTTTGGGGTCGCCACAGCGGCTGATCCAATATGGCCACCACCTGAACACGCTTTTGCCTCTACATTTGAACCAGATGAGCTACAAATCCAAACTTGGTGTCTATTTCATATTTTTTGACAATTAGAAATATGATGGAAAAATCATCTTTATGATTGGGTGTGTCTGGACACCTAATTTAACCTAACCATATTTACAAGATGGCGGCTATATAAAAATTAGGTGTGCCATAACTTTTGATACTTTTGGCAAACTATTTTAGGTTTTCTGAGCATCAGAAACATACTGGAATGATCAGCATACTTGCCAACCCTCCCGAATTTTCGGGAAGACTCCCGAAATCCAGCGCCTCACCCGAAAACCTCCCGGGACAAATATTCTCCCGAAAATCTCCCGATTTTCAGCCGGAGCTGGAGGCCACCCCCCCCCCCCAGCTCCATGCGGAGCCTTTTTCCAACAGGGTGAACTAAATCATCCAGACTAGGGATACATTGTATTATTATGTTTATCTTACCTAAAAATAAATATATTTATTAATTACAAAAATAAAAAATAAATACATGTTTACTATATTTTGCTAAAAACATCAAAATTAATTGTATTTTTATTTGTATTTTTTCTGACTCCTTATTACATCCAGCCATATAATTATACATTAAAATAAACATATTTGAAATAATTAATTTTAAATTATCATAATAATTCATTTAAAATGACCATATTTAATTATTAAAATAATTGCTTGTTTATCAACAACTTTGGCATTTTATTCATTACATTTTGAAGCTCTCAGAAGCCAAGTTATGTTATATTCCTTAAGATTTATTTATGCAAGTTTGAAGTATCAATTATCTAAACACAGTTTTGTTTGCATATTTTCAGGATGTATATATATATATATATATATATATATATATATATATAGCTAGAATTCACTGAAAGTCAAGTCTTTATTTTATTTATATATATATATGTATGAAATACTTGACTTGGTGAATTCTAGCTGTCAATATACTCCTCCCCTCTTAACCACGCCCCCCACCTCCCGAAATCTGAGGTCTCAAGGTTGGCAAGTATGATGATCAGATTTATGATCATTTATATATTAGAGCACTTTGATTTCCATATTAACAACATAGCCATTATCTACCAAAATGTATTGCACATATATTTCAACACAGATAGAATGTAAAGCTACAGATATATTTCATTGTAACATTAGTAAAAGTAGAAAAAGTCAGTGTTATCCCCCGTCCCCCCTGTAATATAGGTTTCGGTTTCAACAGAAACAGAAACCTAAAAGTAGAGAAAGTCAGTCCCGCCCCCTGTAATATAGGTTTCTGTTTCAACAGAAACAGAAACATATCTTACAGAGAAGGCTCCGACACTGTTATCCACACAGTGTGATAATAGTTTGGTCCCTCGACAGGTTACTGTTGTGTCTCCTGACTTCTCCTGATGTGAAAATCATACAGAAGAGCTTATCTATGTACAGTCATTCTACTGCCTAATCTAACACTGTGAAAATCATCAACTTTATTTTCATGTAATGCATTTTTCAGTGTAGCTATTATCAAACAATATGGCCTCCACATCATCTGATAGTAATAGTAGCAGCAGCAGCATCAATTGGGACTTATGTTGTCTCTGCCAATTACAGTCTGATGACCCCTTACAAACACCCAAAAGCGAAGGACTTTTGTCGCTAGAAAAGAATCTGAAAGATTTCATTGAAATTGCGAATGCTATACCTTCATGTATAAATGTCACAATTGATCATGAATGATGGTTCAGGTATCGCATCAACACTTGTATTAATTAAATAAGGTCAAATACCACAAACGCTGCAGAAGCTACTTTAGTAGTTCTCGTGTTAAAAGGGCTCGAAAGCATGAGGATCATCTCATCAAGTCATCTCCAGAACCAGTGGTATTCATTGTGTGATATGTGAAGGGGAGGATACGAAAGACCCTGCATCTCCTATTCCAAAGCGTAATTGGAACAGTGAGTTCCTGAAAAATGAAGATAATAAGAAATAACTGTTTGGACTTGTAAGTGTCGAGCTCACGAAGGATGACATGCAGGGTAAACTACTGCTGTGTACGAATAATGATGATGTTCTCTGCAACAGGCCTGGTTTCGATTTGTCTACACTTAAAGGCCTACTGAAACCCACTACTACCGACCACGCAGTCTGATAGTTTGTATATCAATGATGAAATCTTAACATTGCAACACATGCCAATACGGCCGGGTTAGTTTACTAAAGTGCAATTTTAAATTTTGCGCCAATATCCTGCTGAAAACGTCTCGGTATGATGACGCCTGCGCGTGACGTCACGGATTGTAGCGGACATTTTGGAACAGCATGGTGGCCAGCTATTAAGTCGTCTGTTTTCATCGCAGAATTCCGCAGTATTCTGGACATCTGTGTTGGTGAATCTTTTGCAATTTGTTCAATGAACAATGGAGACAGCAAAGAAGAAATCTGTAGGTGGGAAGCGGTGTATTGCGGCAGGTGTTGTGCCGGATAACGCACCCCCGCCGTAGAATGCACCCTTTGACTGTTGTGCCGGATAACACAGCCGGTGTTTTATTGTTTACATTCCCGGAAGATGACAGTCAAGCTTTACCATTGGCCTGTGGAGAACTGGGACAACAGAGACTCTTCCCAGGAGGACTTTGAGTTGGATGCGCAGACGTGGTACCGTGAGTACACATGCAGCTGCGGCTTCCAAACATTTGATTGCTTGCCCGTACGTGCGTGCCGCTATGTGCATGTCACGTACGTAGCTTTGGGGACTTTGGGGAAATATATGTGCTGTATGAACTTTGGGGAGGTGAACGGTACTTTGGGCTGTGGGATTGAGTGTGTTGTGCAGGTGTTTGAGTTGTATTGGCGGGTTATATGGACGGGAGGGGGGAGGTGTTTGTTATGCGGGAATAATTTGTGGCATATTAAATATAAGCCTGGTTGTGTTGTGGCTAATAGAGTATATATATGTCTTGTGTTTATTTACTGTTTTAGTCATTCCCAGCTGAATATCAGGTCCCACCCGCCTCTCACAGCATCTTCCCTATCTGAATCGCTCCCACTGCCCTCTAGTCCTTCACTCTCAATTTCCTCATCCACGAATCTTTCATCCTCGCTCAAATTAATTGGGAAATCGTCGCTTTCTCTGTCCGAATCGCTCTCGCTGCTGCTGGCCATGATTGTAAACAATGTGCAGATGTGAGGAGCTCCACAACCTGTGACGTCACGCTACTCGTCTGCTACTTCCGGTACAGGCAAGGCTTTTTTATCAGCGAACAAAACTTGCGAACTTTATCGTCGATGTTCTCTACTAAATCCTTTCAACAAAAATATGGCAATATCGCGAAATGATCAAGTATGACACATAGAATGGACCTGCTATCCCCGTTTAAATAAGAAAATCGCATTTCAGTAGGCCTTTAAGCCTTGTAACCATCCTGAAGCAGACACGAGGATGGTTCTGCACTTGGCCCGTGCTGGGGCCAATGGCCATAAAAAGGCTTCTGTCCGTACGGTTGACAGTGATGTTGTCATTCTTGCAATCCACTTTTTTGATGCATTAAAGATCACAGATCTTTGAATTGGCTTTGGCTGTGGAAAAAGCTACCGAGACATTCCTGTCCATGAAATCCGCAATGCAATAGGTCCTCAGAAGTCACTGGCATTGCCTCTCTTCCATGCTCTGACAGGATGTGATACTACATCAGCCTTCCTTGGCCATGGGGAAAAGAGTATATGGGCAGCTTGGGAGGCAACACCAGATCTCACAGACACCTTGGTTGCCCTCACCTTGGAGCCTGAGAAGATCAACTCTGATCCTGTTCATATGCAACGTCTGGAGCGTATGGTTGTCATCATGTACAGGCTGCAGTAGTGTAGATGACTGAGCATGTAAAAAGGCCACTGCTGCAGGCCAGTTTTTATTGGAGTCAGGCAACCTCCGTCAAACTGAATATTCCCAATTTTGGAATGTGGGGATGGAACAGCTCGACAACAAAGACTTGGGAACCATACTGGACCCATCTGCCAGATGCCAGTTCAGCCTGTGCCATCCTTCTTTGCTGCGGGTGCAAGAAGTCTTGCAGCGGGCGCTGCAAGGGCTTTAAATCTGGGGTCTGTTGTACCTCATTGTGTGGATGTGAGGGTGCATGCACCAACAATGAGGGTCCAGCACACTAACCTGGACGCGCACACTTGGTGCAGCTTTTGTCAAGTAATTGGGGAGGAAAAACAACAACCCCACCCCCCAAAAAAAAAAAAAAATTTTAAATAATAACAAAAAATAAAACAGGGAGAGAAGAAGACAGCCTCCACGTGGCCTCCCCCGAAAGTAGCCAAAGAGTAGCTGCCCTTTAAGCGAAACCAATGTCTTCAAAATGTCACAACCACAGACAGCCCCCCTCACCTCCCCCCGACATTTCATATAAACATTAGAAAGGAATCGTGCATGTTGCACCAGGTTTTACTTATAACAATGCCCAAGTTACGTCCAATGTCTTCAGAATAGCAAAACGCCACTTGGAAATATGCAAATTAGGGGTCTAGACACACCCAAAAATAAAAATGAGCATTCCAACACATTTCTAATTGTCAAAACACATGAAATGGACACCAAGTTTACGTTTGTAGCTCATCTGTTTCAAATGTTAGAGACAAAAGCTATTACAAGTGGTGGTCATATTTGATTGGCCGCTGTGGCGACCCTAAAGGTCATCGGCGCGGGCGCCCTAGCTAAATCATTTAAGTATGCCTTGAGCTACACCTGTGCCAAATTTGGCGCTTTTAGACAAAAGTGAACGAAAATACCCCTAAGGGCCTCCACTATAATGCATTTGATGACATTTAGAGTTGTGCTCATACATCTTAAATATTGATTAACTACTCTTAACTTTTTGTCTTAACGGGTAGATTTTTGCTCTTTTTTTGGCTCTAACGTTGGTTTTGCTACGACGAATGGAATAATTTTTTTCATGTTCGATTTTAATATTTTTTATTGAAAATTGTTTCATGTATGATTGATAGTCGAATGCAGCTGGGTATGCTCTAGTCACCTACGCAATCCGAGAGGGACAAGCGGTAGAAAGTTTGATGGATGGAAGGATACTCTGAGATATAATTTTAGCACAGATAAGTACCGCCAGGATAAAAAGTCCTCAGGAAGTTAAGAGTGTGTAAAACATTTTCGGATATATAATTTTTCTACTTTTTTTTGCTCAATTCAAATCTTAATCAGGTCTTTCCGGCATCCTCCCCCACCATCGCAGCCAACTCACCACCAGGTGGTGATCGGTAGAAAGCTCCGCCCCTCTCTTCACCCGAGTGTCCAAAACATGAGGCCGCAAATCCGATGACACAACTACAAAGTCGATCATGGAACTGCGGCCTAGGGTGTCCTTGTGCCAAGTGCACATATGGACACCCTTATGTTTGAACATGGTGTTCATTATGGACAATCTGTGACGGGCACAAAAGTCTAATAACAAAACACCACTCAGGTTCAGATCCGGACGGCCATTCCTCCCAATCACACCTCTCCAGGTTTCACTGTCGTTGCCAATATGAGCGTTGAAGTCCCCCAGTAGAACGAGGGAATCGCCCGGGGGAGCACTCTCAAGTACTCCCTCGAGTGTTCCTTAAGGCTCTGGATGCTGTGGGGCTGTCTTGGTTGACAAGACTCGCGTGGACATCGGGGGCGGTACCTCTGGATTGGCAGACCGGGGTGGTGGTTCCTCTCTTTAAGAAGGGGAACTGGAGGGTGTTCTAACTATCGTGGGATCACACTCCTCAGCCTTCCCGGTAAGGTCTATTCAGGTGTACTGGAGAGGAGGCTACGCCGGATAGTCGAACCTCGGATTCAGGAAGAACAGTGTGGTTTTCGTCCTGGTCGTGGAACTGTGGACCAGCTCTATACTGCTTTGGAGTTTGCCCAACCAGTCTACATGTGCTTTGTGGACTTGGAGAAGGCATTCGACCGTGTCCCTCGGGAAGTCCTGTGGGGAGTGCTTAGAGAGTATGGGGTATCGGATTGTCTGATTGTGGTGGTCCGCTCCCTGTATGATCAGTGTCAGAGCTTGGTCCGCATTGCCGGCAGTAAGTCGGACACGTTTCCAGTGAGGGTTGGACTCCGCTAAGACTGCCCTTTGTCACCGATTCTGTTCATAACTTTTATGGACAGAATTTCTAGGCGCAGTCAAGGCGTTGAGGGGATCCGGTATGGTGGTTGCAGGATTAGGTCTCTGCTTTTTGCAGATGATGTGGTCCTGATGGCTTCATCTGGCCATGATCTTCAGCTCTCACTGGATCGGTTCGCAGCTGAGTGTGAAGCGACTGGGATATGAGAATCAGCACCTCCAAGTCCGAGTCCATGGTTCTCGCCCGGAAAAGGGTGGAGTGCCATCTTCGGCTTGCGGAGGAGACCCTGCCCCAAGTGGAGGAGTTCAAGTACCTCGGAGTCTTGTTCACAAGTGAGGGAAGAGTGGATCGTGAGATCGACAGGCGGATCGGTACGGCGTCTTCAGTAATGCGTACGCTGTATCTATCCGTTGTGGTGAAGAAGGAGCTGAGCCGGAAGGCAAAGCTCTCAATTTACCGGTCGATCGACGTTCCCATCCTCACCTTTGGTCATGAGCTTTGGGTTATGACCGAAAGGACAAGATCATGGGTATAAGCGGCCGAAATGAGTTTCCTCCGCCGGGTGGCGGGGCTCTCCCTTAGAGACAGGGTGAGAAGCTCTGCCATCCGGGGGGAGCTCAAAGTAAAGCCGCTGCTCCTCCACATCGAGAGGAGCCAGATGAGGTGGTTCGGGTACCTGGTCAGGATGCCACCCGAACGCCTCCCTATGGAAGTGTTTAGGGCACGTCCGACCGGCAGGAGGCCACGGGGAAGACCCAGGACACATTGGGAAGACTATGTCTCCCGGGTGGCCTGGGAACGCCTCGGGATTCCCCGGGAAGTGCTGGACGAAGTGGCTGGGCAGAGGGAAGTCTGGGCTTCCCTGCTTAGGCTGCTGCCCCCGCGACCCGATTACTAATAAAACTAATGTTGATGCTCTGTGAATGTTTCCAATTTCAGGGTTTCATTTTGGGAAAAAAAATAGGACGATTTTTACTGTTTGGTAATAAATGGGACACATGTGTGATGTTTTTTTTATACATTCTTAACTCCCTACGGACTTGTTTGTCCTGGCGGCACTTCACTATAACTTGCTGATGTTTAAGGACACATTGTCATCATTCATTTTAAAAGTGTCCCTTGATTAAAAAAGATCAAATTGAAACAAAGTTTGAATATGGGCCTGACGGAACAATGCACTTTATTTGATCCAAAATAATGTATTTAAACTGCCAATAGACACTAGAACATATAACAGCTTCAGCGTTGGACAACATGGTTTTAATATGCAAAAGTATTTTGTTTTCTTTGTGCTTTACCCCATTGTGTCTTTCTTTCTAGCTGATGGACAAAGAGTGCTACAGGGATATTGAGAAAATCAAGACTATTGGCAGTACATACATGGCGGCAGTAGGGCTCGTACCAACAACTGGCTCGAAGGTACAGACAAACATGAACATTGTACTGTATAAAAATCTGTATGTGCTCGTAAAAATTGCTCAAAAGGCACTTTGGTGGGACAGTTTAATCCACAAAACTGCTGTCTGGAATTAGTGGGCTCTACAGCATCAGTATTATACTCTGTATTCACTAAAACATTGCTTAACTTCTCTAAATGCTGTAATTATTTTGTTTGAAATGCTTAAAAGAAGTCAAAACCAATCATTGCCATCCATTGCTATATATGCAGTTTGGAGGGACTGTATGCCAATGTTTGCCAGAACATACCATGCCGGTACCAAAATGTATTTCGGTACTTTTCTAAATAAAGGGGACCACAAAAAATAGCATTATTGGCTTTTTTTTTGACAAAAAATCTTACAGTACATTAAACATATGTTTCTTATTGCAAGTGTGTCCTTAAAAAAAATAGTGAACATACAAGACAACTTGTTTTTTAGAAGTAAGTAAGCAAACAAAGGCTCCTAATTTAGTCTGCTGACGTATGCAGTAACATATTGTGTCATTTTCCATTCTACTATTATGTCAAAATTATTAAAGACAAGTGGTCGAAAATGAATTATTAATCCACTTGTTCATTTACTGTTAATATCTGCTTACTTTCTCTTTTAACATGTTCTATCTACACTTATGTTAAAGTGTAATAATCACGTATTCTTCTCTTGTTTGGATGCTTTACATTAGTTTTGGATGATACCACAAATGTGGGTATCAATCCGATACCAAGTAGTTACAGGATCATACATTGGTCATATGTTAAGTCCTCATGTGTCCAGGGTCGTATTTCCTGAGTTTATAAACATAATATAGATAAAACTAATTTGTAAAAAAGATTTTGTGATGCTAAAATATGTCGATGTAATCACAGTAGCATCGACTATATACGCTCCTGTACTTGGTATCATTACAGTGGATGTTAGGTGTAGCTCCGCCAATAGCAATTGTTCACATTTTGACGCCGGTGAGCTACGGTGTGTAGTGAAGCATGTTTACCTATTCCTTGTCCTGCAGGGATGATACTTGTAAGAAACATACTTTATTTGTCGCCATGGAGGCGAGGATTAGTATTTAAAAGTAGCTACAACACTGCAGACTGCGGATGAACTTTAGCCACTCGCTAGCTAGCCAGCCATGTCTTAAATCACCTCTTCTTGAGGGTGTTTCAGTGTTATAACTTCACCTTTATCTTTAGTTTTTAAGCCAAAATGCGTCCGTTCTCCCTTTTCTGTCTACACACTGTGTCTGCTTGTAAGTACTCCGTGATTGTGCGCTGACGAACATGCTTGTCTGCTCGTAAAACCGGCAATGTCACAACTTGACGATGACGGGGCTGGGGGGTTGGACCGGTACTTTTTAGAGGCGGTATAGTCCCGAATATGAATCATTAGTATCGTGGTACTATACTGATACCGGTATACCCTACAACTCTACTATATATACTCTTGTACTCCTGTATTGATTATATTCCTATATACAGTATATCCCTTCTGTTCGAGTTGTATCCATCCATTCATCCATAGATGAATGGATGGATGGACAGTCCATGGTTTAAAAGACGACGGACATAATTGCATAGAAAGAAAAACAGTGATAGGGAATGGCAACGCTCACAAGAACAACAACTGGCTTTAGGCCCTTTTAAACTAAACCCTCTGACAGTTTTTCCCAACAGTCTGAATTTGTCTAAGTGCTAATGACACGGACAATTAGGATTTTGAACACTCTGAAGAAAAAATGCTCTTGCCTCCATTTCTTCTCAGAAACATGTGCCTTCAAAATAGTTATCTTGGAAGTATCAACTGGAAAACACTATCAGGCCTTGAATAGTCCAAATTAGAGATGGCCGATAAATGCGTTAAAATGTAATATCGGAAATTATTGGTATCGGTTTTTTTATTATCGGTATCGTTTTTTTTTTGGTTTTTTATTTTTTATTAAATCAACAAAAAAAACACAAGATACTCTTAAAATTAGTGCACCAACCCAAAAAACCTCCCTCCCCCATTTATACTCATTCACACTCATTCACACAAAAGGGTTGTTTCTTTCTGTTATTAATATTCTGGTTCCTACATTATATATCAATATATATCAATACAGTCTGCAAGGGATACAGTCCGTAAGCACACATGATTGTGCGTGCTGCTGGTCCACTAATAGTACTAACCTTTAACAGTTAATTTTACTAATTTTCATTAATTACTAGTTTCTATGTAACTGTTTTTATATTGTTTTACTTTCTATTTTTTTCAAGAAAATGTTTTTATTTTATAATTTTTTTTAAAAAGTACCTTATCTTCACCATACCTGGTTGTCCAAATTAGGCATAATAATGTGTTAATTCCACGACTGCATGTATCGGTATCGGTTGATATCGGTAACGTTAATTAAAGAGTTGGACAATATCGGAATACCGGATATCGGCAAAAAGCCATTATCGGACATCCCCAGTCCAAATATACATTTTGATAATAATACTAAAATGAACACATTTTTTTTCTAAATTTAGGAACAAGTGTTTCAACACTGTTCCTTTTGGAGACCCTTGCTAACCCAAGGTCAGTGTCTTCCCTAACTTGATGCAACCCAAGGGTTCCTGACCCTGTATCTTGTCTCTGAAGACCCTTTTGACATGATACTTTCTAAAATAAAGAACTAAACTAAAATCGCTACATCGATGCATAGTCCACGCATATCAGTGTTTGCATCAATTATTATTACGATTTTATGTAATTACTATGAGCTACGCACTGTTTATGCACATAAGTTAAATGATAAATGAATGATAAATGGGTTGTACTTGTATAGCGCTTTTCTACCTTCAAGGTACTCAAAGCGCTTTGACACTACTTCCACATTTACCCATTCACACACACATTCACACACTGATGGAGGGAGCTGCCATGCAAGGCGCTAACCAGCACCCATCAGGAGCAAGGGTGAAGTGTCTTGCTCAGGACACAACGGACATGACGAGGTTGGTACTAGGTGGGGATTGAACCAGGGACCCTCGGGTCGCGCACGGCCACTCTCCCACTGCGCCTCGCCGTCCCTAGTTAATTGGCTATTGTACCCATTTGCCATTGGGTTGAGTGAAGTGTCAATCCAAAGTTAAAAAGTTCAGTCCTATTTCATTGTGTGGCTAATGTATCCGGACAAACTGAATTCAAGATTAAGAATATGTGGCAAATATGCAAATTGTGTGTGTCTCACCCCGGACCTCCGTTCAAGTCACAGGGTCATTTTCCACCCCCTGCGGGTGTGATCAGTCATGGCTCCAGAGTGACTGCCGGAGCGGAGCGTTCCTCACAAATACGCAGAGTTTCTATTTCTGCTAAATACCAGAGATTGGCGGATCACTTCAGCAAAGAAACAAAATCTGTTTTGTTTTCAAAATGAAATACTCTGTGTTCCAGGCGGGTCATATTTCACACTTTGAAAACGTCATACCTGAAGTCGACAGGTTAAAGGGTTTGAGACATTTTTTCACCACATTAATCAGAATCAGAATCAGAAATACTTTATTAATCCCCGAGGGGAAATTAACATTTTCAGCACAATCCCATTCAAGATCAGACAAACATTACAGAGAGACAGAACAGGATCAAACATTACAGGGAGACAGAACAGGATCGCTGACGGGTCTGACAATTTCCGGCGCCCCTTTCAAAAAAGGTGAGATATAGGTAAACAATGGGAGGGTGAGAAAAAAAAAATCGGTCGAAGCCCGGGCCCCTAGAGAGGGCGTCCAGACTGAGGCCAAGGGAAAAAACAACTCATAGCCATAGCACACATCCCTCTTACATGTGTGTAAGAGGGAAACATCAAAGGACACGGTATAGCTCGGTTGGTAGAGTGGCCGTGCCAGCAACTTGAGGGTTCCAGGTTCGATCCCCGCTTCTGCCAACCTAGTCACTGCCGTTGTGTCCTTGGGCAAGACACTTTACCCACCTGCTCCCAGTGCCACCCACACTGGTTTAAATGTAACTTAGATATTGGGTTTCACTATGTAAAGCGCTTTGAGTCACTAGAGAAAAGCGCTATATAAATATAATTCACTTCACAACACAAAGGACATTAAAGACATTAAAAGAGCAGAGCTGATGCAACCAGCCACTTCTACATACAGCTATGAATAAAAAGTAAAAGAAACATATACACTGTGGTGGCCTCTGCGGTGTTCCACGTCATCGACTGCTGGGGTGAAGGGAGCATGGCCAGAGACAGGAGCAGACCCAACAAAGCAACCAAGAGAGCCGACTCCACCCTCGGCCGCCCACCAACTCTCGGCCAGTGTCCAGTCCGCATGGATGAGCGAGGATACGTCTTAGGAGACAGAGGTGTCCGATAACTGCTCATTCAGCCAAGACACTGTGAAGCCTGTCCGTCTTGGCGCTCAGTGCGAGCTCTGCAGTCCTGTCTCTTCATCTGCATCTCCTCCAGTCTCTCCAAACGGACTCTGGTGAGGCAGAGACCCAGCAGCTGGTCTCCATGGCCAAAAGGCTCCCAGGAGGCAGATCCAGAAGTTCACAAAATATATATATATATATATATATATATATATATATAATAACACATGAAAACAAGAGGGAAACACAAAAGGATGACACAAGAGCACAGAGCTCCTGCCAACAGCAGCCACTACAGCGGCGTCATTTTGGGAAAAAATAAAAATAAAATAATAATAACATTTTTTTAAAAAGCACACAATGCATGGAGAGATGCATATTCTGGAGGTCCCAAATCAAAGACTTGTGTTACAGGCATAGCCTGTGACGGCTATTTTGGGGGCTTGTGTGAACTCTGACTTGGGTGGAGAGCAGTTAACAAGAGCTGGAGAAGAAGCATAGTGGACCGCTCGCCTGTGCATCGGTTGGGTACATCTCTGCGCTGCTGACCCGTCTCCACTCGGGATGGTTTCCTGCTGGCCCCACTATGGACTGGACTCTTACTATTATGTTAGATCCACTATGGACTGTACTCTCACTAATATGTTAGATCCACTATGGACTGGACTCTCACATTATTATGTCAGACCCACTCGACATCCATTGCATTCAGTCTCCCCTAGAGGGGGGGGTTACCCACATATGCGGTCCTCTCCAAGGTTCCTCATAGTCATTCACATCGACGTCCCACTGGGGTGAGTTTTTCCTTGCCCTTATGTGGGCTCTGTACCGCGGATGTCGTTGTGGCTTGTGCAGCCCTTTGAGACACTTGTGATTTAGGGCTATATAAATAAACATTGATTGATTGATTGAAGCATAGCCAGCCAGAGGTGTTGTTACTTGCTACAAATACAAACATAAAGTAGTACGTCGCAAAAGCAGGGCAAAGCTGTCGTCTTTTCAATGGGTCAAATCAGGTCAGTGCATATCATAGACGCAGCCGGTGGATATTAAAGAACGGGGCAGCACAGAGCCATTTTACAGCAGAGCTGTTACGCATCCAGTGGAAATCCAGGGTCAATGCTTGGTGTACACTAACATTTTTACCGTATTTTCCGTACTATAAGGCACACTTAAAATCATTGTTTTTCCTCAAAACTCGACAGTGCGCCTTATAACCCGGTGCGCCTAATGCAAGGAATATGTTTGGTTGGGCTTACCCACCTCGAAGCTATTTTATTTGGTACATGGTGTAATGATAAGTGTGACCAGTAGATGGCAGTCAAACATAAGAGACTCGTGTAGGCTGCACTATGATGGGTCTCAAGTAAACAACGCCAAAATTTTAAATATTCCATTGAAAATATAGAACATTACACACGGCGCTCAAAGAACTGTCAGAATGTTTTAGTATGACTTTGGAAAGCTATGAAGCCACACCGCTTTGAAGGATTATCGGCGCATTTAACATACCAGTATTATTATGGTGTGTGTATAAGCTAAGACGTATTATCTGGCGTTTTGTTTCGCAATATTATGCAAAAGCAACTTTTCTTAACTTCTGGTACCTGCTGATGTGTATTTGGGATCTGCATAAATCCTGAAAAATTGCGTAGTCGATAAGCTTCTTCTTTTTCTCTATCTTCTTGTTATGGGACATTCATCCTCCGCTGTTGCCATTTCTAATATAAAGTAAATAAATGAGTTATACTTGTATAGCGCTTTTCTACCTTCAAGGTACTCAAAGCGCTTTGACAGTATTTCCACATTAACCCATTCACACACACATTCACACACTGATGGCGGGAGCTGCCATGCAAGGCGCTAACCAGCAGCCATCAGGAGCAAGGGTGAAGTGTCTTGCCCAAGGACACAACGGACGTGACTAGGATGGTAGAAGGTGGGGATTGAACCCCAGTAACCAGCAACCCTCCGATTGCTGGCACGGCCACTCTACCAACTTCGCCACGCCATCCCGTTGGTAGAGACCTGCAATGCATGCCACCAGGCACCCATGGTGGACATTGGTGGATAACAGGGCTATTTTTTCTGAAATGTGTAACTCTGATAAAACAACTCTCTCAGGAGGATATCATAGATGTACTGTAGTTGCACCACAAACTGTGACAATTCAGTCATCTCAAGTGAAACAGTCCCTAGAGAAGATATGTTTGCTGGTACTCACATTTACAACATAGTGTACTCACATTTATGACATAGTGTACTCACATTTATGACATAGTGTACTCACATGTATGACATAGTGTACTCACATTTATGACATAGTGTATCATGGTTTACTGTCCTTGATAAAACATGGAGTGTGTGCATTGTAAAGTAGTGTAAAGTTCTTACTTTTATCTGTCAGTAAACTCGCCATGAAGGTTAAAGTTAAAGAAAGTACCAATGATTGACACACACACACTAGGTGTGGTAGCAGCGGTGATCATTTTGGTGATTTAACCCCCAATTCCAACCCTTGATGCTGAGTGCCAAGCAGGGAGGTAATGGGTCCCATTTTTATAGTCTTTGGTATGACTCGGGCGGGGTTTGAACTCACAAAGTACCGAGCGCTAAAACATACCGGTGTAGTGATTTTACATTATTCACCCAAGGAACTTTAGTTATTCGAGTTTCGGTCGGACGGTTTTTCACGGGACACATTTCCGGTGTGGTTGTTTCCGGATGAGGAGATGCTGCTCTGTTATTGATTTAAGTAAAGTCTGAATGTCATTAAAACAGTTAGCTCCATCTTTTGACACTCCTTCCACTCCCGTCCTTGCACGCTACACCGCTACAACAAAGATGACGGGGAGAAGACGCTGCCTAAAGTGAGCCACGTAAATAAGACCGCCCACAATACGGCGCAATCGGAAGCGACTGTCAGAAAGCGGCTTGAAGATGATCTGTAAAACATCATCTATGCAACATTTTGACCAAAGAACCACCATTACATGTTATGTAGACCACAAGGAAGTGTTTTACATTTTGAAAAAAATTACAATAATATGACTACTTTAATGCGCCCTATAATTCGGTGCACTTTTCGTATTTAAAAAGATAAAAAATAGACCATTCATCGGCAGTGCGCACTATGGTCCGGATAATAGGGTATTTGTTTGTTCATTGTATGTCAACAGCAGTATGCATTTGATGTTTTCCAGGCAAAGAAGTCCATCACATCACACGTCTGCACAGTGTCAGATTTTGCCATTGAGATGTTTGATGTCCTGGATGTCATCAACTACCAGTCTTACAATGACTTTGTCCTGAGAGTAGGTGAGTGGGAACACAATCACTACACACCTACAGTACAGTCCATAAATACTCTGACCTATTGCACTGTGCACTATTGACACTAATTGCGAGTGAGTTTGCTCGGAAATGCATCAGAGAGAGCGCGTTCCCTCCAGGAAACTCGTCACAGCGAGACGTGAAGTTTTGGGTTCCATTGTGTTGGGTATCCTGTGAGGAGCTTGCGACAGAAGCTCTTGTTCAGTCTCAGCATAACACGGTTTATACATTGCCATCCGGTCCCCAGGCTGTGCGGCTCCATGTAGAAAGACTTAAAAGGTTTGTGAACCAAACACACAAATAAAATGCTTCAGTTGAATACTTGATTGTCAATCTTTTAATTTCCAAACTTTGTGTACATACAGTACGTAGGTTGTTGCTAGGCTGATTTATTTTTGTTGGCATTTGACCTTGATCGCTCAATTCAACAAATCAATTGGTGTCATACATCACAGGTCTTGATAGGGGCCTTCCAAATCTTGCACAGAGACCTAAATCCGGTGTTTAACTCTGTTGTCTCAGTATTTTATTTTGTATTTATTATAGTATTTATTTTGACCTCACAAGCTGTTTTACCTTGACCGCTATAGTTTTGGGGGATCAGATAAATGCATATGTCAGTACAAAATTGTGTGAGGAGAGCCCGACTGGTGTGCTTTCTGGTCAATTTCACTACCAAATACAGCCTGAACGAACTTTAGGTAAAACTCTTACCAAGTTTTGTGCAAATGACATGCATTCAAGTAAAATGCTTAAACATAATCCTGGATGACATTCTGACAATAGAATATATATAAAGGTGAAAAGGTGAGGCCTTTGATCCCAGGAACACCATTCCTACCGTTAAGCATGGTGGTGGTAGTATTAAAAGAATGGCTAAATCAGGCTAGAATTAAGGTTTTAGAATGGCCTTCCCAAAGTCCTGACTTAAACCTGTGGACAATGCTGAAGAAACAAGTCCATATCAGAAAACCAACAAATTTTAGTTGAACTGCACCGATTTTGTCAAGAGGAGTGGTCAAAAATTAAAAAACCAGAAGCTTGTGGATGGCTACCAAAATCGCCGTATTGCAGTGAAACTTGCCAAAGGACATGTAACCAAATATTAACATTGCTGTATGTACACTTTTGACCCAGCAGATTTGGTCACATTTTCAGTAGACCCATAATAAATTCATAAAAGAACCAAACTTCATGAATTTTTTTTGTGACCAACAAGTATGTGCTCCAATCACTCTATCACAAAAAAATAAGAGTGGTAGAAAGTATTGGAAACTCAAACACACCTTCTCATTCAATGCATTTTCTTTATTTTCGTGACTATTTACATTGTAGATTGTCACTGAAGGCATCAAAACCATGAATGAACACACGTGGATTTATGTACGTAACAAAAAAAAGTGAAGTAACTGAAAACATGTTTTATATTCTAGTTTCTTCAAAATAGCCACCCTTTGCTCTGATTACTTTTTTGCACACTCTTGGCATTCTCTCGATGAGCTTCAAGAGGTAGTCACCTGAAATGGTTTTCACTTTACAGGTGTCATAGTTTTGATGCCTTCAGCGACAATCTACAATGTAAATAGTCATGACTATAAAGAAAATGCATTGAAATGAGAAGGTGTGTCCAAAATGTTGGCATGTACTATGTATATATATATATTGGTTTTTTATTAGATCACAATTTTTGCCAGTCCTGATGTGTGTGTCCAGTTTGGTGAGTTTTGAAGCATGTTAAGGGGGTCAAATTACAGCTCAAAAAAGCAAAAGTGACTGTTTTTACAAAAATTTTGTTTAGAAGGGGGAATTGCAAACTTCCTGTAGATTTTTGCGGAAGGATGTCAGTGTATGAAATCTAGGTCTAAATCAGACCTACATAGAGGTTTTTGTTTCATTTCTCTACGCCATTCCTACCGGATGTTACAAGCAGTTTTGTCTTTGTTTTTTTGTAGGGGGCGCTAGAGCACAATTTAGAGTTTTAGGGTTTGGTTTTTTGATTAGATCGCAATTTTCGCCAGTCCTGATGTGTGTGTCAAATATGGTGAGTTTTGAAGCATGTTAAGGGGGTCAAATTACAGCTGAAAGACGCGGCGGTATAATAATACAGAAAGAAAGAATAAAACGCACGAAATACAATAGGGTCCTCTGTCCCAAAGGGACATTGCGGTCCCTAAATATGTCAGATGCATCAATCAGTGTTAGCACAAAACAAACTAAAGAATGTCAACAAAGAATGCCGACAAATAAACTCAGATTAAAAAAGAGAACACTAAAGGAAATCAGGAAAACGCCAAAACAAAAAAACCTGCCAATAATTGTACAGCAAAGAAAAATATATGCTATAAAAAACAAGGGGTAGAAAATCGGCACAACAGCTACAACTAGGATTGATCAAATGCCTGAATCATAATTAAATTAAATCATTATTTCCTATTATTTGACAAGCAAATGTTGAAAGGTATGGTTTGAAAGTGTCTTTTTTTGATTGATTGAAACTTTCATTAGTAGATTGCACAGTATAGTACATATTCCATACAATTGACCACTAAATGGTAACACCCGAATACGTTTTTCAACTTGTTTAAGTCGGGGTCCACGTTAATCAATTCATGGTGAATGGTCAATGTCCTTCTTGGTTGGCATCCTGTCAGTCAATGCCAATACTGTACAACAATGGCTTCACTGTGAAAATTGACATTGGTGTTTCAGCAGTTTCTTCCTCATGGCTGGCTTCAGCTCGTTTTCTTTGTTTTTGTTTTTCTTGAACATTTTAATCAATTTTCATTCATCTGAGATTGACGGATTAGGACGTCTTCCAGACTTTGACAAAGTAGCCTCTGTTGTCGTTATATAAACAAACACTAAATATATTTGACCAAAAACCAATGAAGCATCATCACTGCCATATTACCCAAAAATATAGCATGATGAGTTTTGATAATTTTATAAATTTCTCATTTTTAAAAGCTATTTTAAGTGTCTTAATGGATTAGCCCAGGGGTGTCAAACTCAAATACAGAGTGGGCCAAAATTTAAAACTGAACAAAGCCGCGGGCCAAGGTTGAACAAATTAACCTTTTAATAGGGACCCAAACAAATTTTGTATTGGATATTGAACAAGCAAGGCTTATATTACTTTATAGTGACATGCAAAATCGAGTTTCAAATAATAATAATAATAATTAAAAAATATCAATGGCATATGAAATACAATTTAAATAAAAATGTAATACCTCTTTTCTATTTGCAGCCTTCTGAGGTAAATATCAACATTAACTTTTTCCACAGGCTAATAAATTTGAAAATAAAATAACAATAAATAAACCAACCATTCAGGACTTTAAACTGTTCAGTTTGCAACACACTGATCTAATCTGATGTGCCCAAGCCAGATACCTGCCATCTTTTCTTGGATGCTAGTTCATTAATGTCGGGGCTCAGGCTTTGAGCTGAGCCAACCTTCATTATCGAACGAAGGTGTTCATCAGTCATTATATCTGTACTTGTCTTAATCCTGTTGTATGTGTTTTACACTTTTCTCATCTTTCTTTAAAAGCCTGACCAGGGACGAGGGTTGCAAATTAGCCTGTGGCTAGAAGTCTTATGTACTTTGACATTGGTTACCTATTGGTAGCAATGTTTAATTGTACTGTCCCAGTCAAATAAATACATGAATGAATGAAAGATACACATCCAAATAGTTGTACTTTTTTGTATTTCTGTAAATATTTTACAATTGTTGAATTGATGATCTTGGATTATTTACAGTTGTGGTCAAAAGTGTACATACACTTGTAAAGAACATAATGTCATGGCTGTCTTGAGTTTCCAATAATTTAACTATTAACTATTCTTTTTTGTGATAGAGTGATTAGAGCAATTGAAGTTTGGTTCTTTTGTGAATTTATTATGGGTCTACTGAAAATGTGACCAAATCTGCTGGATCAAAAGTATACATACAGCAATGTTAATTTTTGGTTACATGCCCCTTTGTCATGATCCGTGTCCCGGATCATGTTTTGTTATTTTCGGTTAGTTTTGGACTCCCTCAGTTCCTGTTTTGTGCACCCTTAAGTTTGTTTTAGTTACCATGGTTCAGTGGCGTGCAGTCAGGGGAGGCAGGTGAGGCAGGGCCTCACGTGCCATCATGGAAAGAAAACAAATGTAAAAAGAAAAAAAAATTATTAAATTGTTATATGTATCCAGTGATTATACTATAAAGTTATTTTCCATTTAACTTCACCAGTTTTAGATACATTTTATTCAATATCGCTGAATTATCACATTTGCCGTTCAAATACTGAGAAGAGACTTGCGGTGAGTCAGCAGCCAGTTGAGCCTCACCATGGATTGCGCAATGACTCGGCTAACTGCTGGCCTGCTGTGCAGTGAGACCGTATTGCTATATAAATTATATTATACATTTCCATAGTTTAGTTAGCTGAGGTATATAATGTACAGTGTATTTTGTCAACAACTGTGTGCGTGTAACGTATTTCTTGTGCTGAGCAATCATAAAACGGCTGCGAAGACGCACTGGGTGAGGCTCCCAGTAATCCCGCCTCCTGGTGGTAGAGGGCGCTAGTGATCCCAGGGATCATTCTTGCGACTACTCTGCTGCAGAATTAGTGACAACAAGCTACAGTCAGCAAGTCAAGTGCAGCGGCAGTGATCGTTTATTTTTTCCTCTCGTCTGGACTTTTAACATGGAGGATTACATATCTAAAATAAAACAGTTTTCTAAACTGGACTTTCAATCGAAGCAGGAGGTAATAATTAAAGGAAGATCTCCATCGAGACAGAGAGACTTTTAAAACTGAAGAAAGATAAGAAAGACTTCTATAAACAAGTTATAGATGCTTTTGTTCAGAAGGAGCGGCGCATGGACTTCATTTATAAGTAAAGGTAAGACCATAATAACGTTTTTTTAATTAAATGTGCTTTTTTGTGTGCTACAGTTTGTATCTGTAAAGTTAAAGTTAAGTTAAAGTACCAATGATTGTCACACACACTAGGTGTGGTGAAATTTGTCCTCTGCATTTGACCCATCGCCTTGATCACCCCCTGGGAGGTGAGGGGAGCAGTGAGCAGCAGTGGCGCCACGCCCGGAAATCATTTTTGGTGATTTAACCCCCAATTCCAACCCTTGATGCTGAGTGCCAAGCAGGTAAGAATGCTGGTATGAGCTTTTAAACACAACCCGTTAACTGCTGCCAATCAAATGGTGAATAAGATACTCTTTAGGGTTCATATGTTTGTAAATCGGACTGTGATGAAGTCAGTGCCTCACCAGCCATGAACCTCACCGCACGTCACTGCCATGGTTGCTTATTATTTTCACCTGCCTCTGATTGGTGTTTGGGACGCTCACCTGTTCCCCGAGCACTAATCAAAGGCATTATTTAAGCCTGCCTTTGCCGGTCAGTCGGCCTGGCTTCTTTGTTTGCTTCAAGCTTCTATTACGTGAGTATTGCCTGTCTCTAGTCCATGCTAAGTGTTAGCCCTAGCGTCCAGTGCGATCGCATGGACGAGAGATAGGCCGTATAGAGGGGGACATCAATTCTCAAACTTTCAATTTAAAGTTTTAAAGACTTAAGTGTCTTAAGTTAGCCGCAGGGTTCAAAGCGTGGGGAAAAGGTAAAGGCTTATGTGCCATAAAATATTGTATATGAAAAATGAGAATTGCAACTTTGTGACCTGGGTCTTATTTGTTTCAAAA